>NC_083327.1:35015213-35315213 GCF_963455315.2 Globicephala melas | reverse complement strand
TTATCTTTTTGTTGGGAGAATTCCTAGTAGAATCTAGATTTCTGTCTCTGCAAACACTTTTTTTTTGTGGTACGCAGGCCTCTCACTGTTGTGGCCTCTCCCATTGGCGGAGCACAGGCTCCGGACGCACAGGCTCAGCAGCCATGGCTCACGGGCCCAGCTACTCCGCGGCATGTGGGATCCTCCCGGACCAGGACATGAACCTGTGTCCCCTGCATCGGCAGGCGGACTCTCAACCACTGCGCCACCAGGGAAGCCCCGTGCAAACACTTTTTTCCTAACCTAGGTTCAGGATGTCAGATCCTACGTATTTAGATGCTTTATGTATGACCTCAATTCATAGAATACTGCACTTCTTTTAAGATAGTGAGCTCAAGGTTGACATTGTCTTATGTTTAATAAGAGTTGGATAAAAGGAAGGATATATGCTTTTTCCTTTTTTTCTTTCCTGGCATTTCTTCTGAACACCAATGTTCGTTTTTATTCTTTTGTCTTTTATCATCTGAAAACTAACCCATTTGTATTCAAGGAGTATTCCTTTTCGTTACCTTTTACTTTCTCTATGTCAGTACTACTAAATTTAAGAAGTATTCTGTGTGGAAAACAAAAAATCATCTGAAATGTTCTAATCTTGACTGGCCCCAGTAAGCAACTGCTGCCTGTTAGAGAAAGAGTCCTGCTGGTAGCTCTTACAGGACAGAAAAGCACCCGCTTTAATAGAAATACTCCCTGCCGTTAACGAACGAGTGGCGTGTCATTTACTAAGATTGTAAACCTACTTGTTGCCCGGGAACTTGTGTAGTAAAAAACGGGAATTCAGATTAGGAATTACCTACAAAGGCTAATTTTAGCTGCCTTAAGCCAGTGAAGAAACAAGAATGACGCAAAAAACCTTGGTTCAAAACATGTGCATTACAGGGTGCATTAAAAATTTAGAATTGCCTCTGAAGTTATTGAAGAGTAGTTAGTATAAGTATAATACGCTCCATATGGTTTACCACCTAAAGCAGGCGTGGTAAAGTAAGGGAGAATTCCTCATAGTCCTCATAGCATATGCCTTTGAAGAATTGTATTTTCAGAAGATTTATAGGGGGCCTGACTTCACTGTGGTGATGGGCTTCACAGGGTGAGATTTTGCAGGTATGATACAGGAGGAAGAGTACAAAAAGTCATGTTGACTTGTGATTGATTGTATTAGTGAGTGAGATTCCTTTCTGTCATAGTTGGCCCATTATAGTTATCTGTGAGGATCGTATACAAAGAGAATGTTTAGCACTATTTTCCAATTCATTGTATGCACCTTTAATCCTTCAATAGGGCAAAAAGGAATCCTGAAAAATTAGGCCATCTGCTAGCCTCCAGGCTGAATTATACCTCTAAAAATCTGTGTTGATAGTTGTGCTATTATTACCTGTGTGTCATAATTACTCATGTATTTCTGGGACATGTTCAGATCTCAGTGGATGAGAATATTCTTTTATCTTGAGTTGGATATGATTTAAGAGCTCTGAGATATGTTATTACAGGGTAGATGTTATTGATTTTGTTTTTAACCCTTTGTATATCTTTCCATAAGTTGAACAGAGTCTAAAATGCTTTGTCAGATTTCAGCAAATGAAAATGGCCTTTTCATTGTCTCAAAGTAGTCAGTTTTTGCATAAATTCATTAAAAGGTCTTCAAAACTTGTGTCCGTGTAGACATATACCAGTGCACATAGGTTTCAAGATTTATATATATTGGTTATATATATATTTTATAGAATGAAATGTAAAACTTTAAAGGGTGAAAGAAACTCCCTTAAAAATATTCTCAAAAGCACATCAGCTCATTTCAAATTAAAGAGGATGATACAAAAAAAAAAAAGATGATATGATAAAGAAATGCTCTGAAATTTACTTTCTAATCTCATTTTAAGGTAAATCTCAAGAATGCATGAAAAGATTTTGAACAACTGGCTAAGAGCTCTAAAGCTTTGTAGAATTTATAATTGAATACCGTATTCTTGCTTTGATGACAATTTTTAGATTTACATGACTTTTTTACAGATAAAAGATTTGGAAGAAAGATTGATTTTGTCATAACTAAGAAATCAAGTAATTTTTGCCATGATTTCCTATACATGCATCTGTTTAATTAGAGGTAAACCAAGATAAGGGTCTTTTCATCATCTTGTTGGAAGGAAGTGATTTGGGCAGTTGAAGAGTGCAGCGTGACCATTTTTGTTCTTGTAGCATAATAGCACTATGATTTTAAACGACTTCTATTCCTATTTTAAAATGATCAGATGAAAGAAATGATCAACTCCTTAATAATTTAATTTTTTATAAATTTCCTTAGGTCAGCTGTTACTAGCTATACAATACCAGAATTATGGTTTGTCTTTGGATATTGATTTAAAATAAAAAATAATTAGAGAATTTGGTTATTCATCTGGCTTATTATATAGTCTTTGACAACTTTTTCTTCCCCTGCCTTTATCTACCTCTTAAGATATAATCTGCTGATTACACAATTAAGGAAAGTGTTGTGAATATTTTGGAAGATACTTAAGAGTAATGATAGGGGCTTCCCTGGTGGCGCAGTGGTTGAGAATCTGCCTGCTAATGCAGGGGACACGGGTTCGAGCCCTGGTCTGGGAGGATCCCACATGCCGCGGAGCAACTAGGCCCGTGAGCCACAACTACTGAGCCTGCGCGTCTGGAGCCTGTGCTCTGCAGCAAGAGAGGCCGCGATAGTGAGAGGCCTGCGCACCGTGATGAAGAGTGGCGCCCGCTTGCCACAACTAGAGAAAGCCCTCGCACAGAAACGAAGACCCAGCACAGCAAAAAATAAAAAAAAATAAAATAAATTAATAAACTCCTACCCCCAACATCTTAAAAAAAACCAAAAAGAGTAATGATAGTATTGGTACTGTTACTACCATTATTAATATTGATGATGTGATTCTGTAAGAACAGTACAAAGAGCACTACCTGGACTCTTCATTCATTTGCTCTTATGCAGTAAGCTAGGCCTAATGTGTTGTTTGATTTTTAATCTCATTTTTAGAAAGTGTAATAAAACCTAATATTATTCTACAAAGGTATAATTGACTCCATTTTTTTTTGGCCATAAATTGAACTTACTTTTTGGTAATTTTTTTCTTTGTCATTAGGTCTTTAAGATGTATTGATGTGTTGAATTGCCACAAATGGTTGATTACTGTTTTCCTGGAATAACTTGGACTTAGAAACTCTAGAGAACTGTCAAACGGTTCAATCTCAATTTCTATTAGTTAAAGTACACAGCAGGATTAGTTCTTGGACTAATTTCAGTTCACTTAAGGAAATTTTATTTTTATCACAATAGACTTTATATTGCTAAATTTAGATAACTGAATATGATGGTTCACAAACAATATGAAATGATAGTTGAACCCTGCTTAGAGTAGATTACCTTTGATAGAACTGACTGCATTTTTTTTTTTTTTTTACTGAAATTGTAGGCTTGTTAAGGAACAGTGCTCATCTACGTTCAGTCAGCTCTCTTGATATCTTTAGCCAGCTTGGAAGCTTTTCATCCAGAGAATTACAGGGCAGCCATGCAAACTTAATTGAAAGCTTTTGCAAAAACATTAACTGGATTCAGCCTTGAAGCACGAAGGTAGATGTACTTAACATTTCAGGATATGTTTTTAGGTTCAGAGTAATTTTATTTATTCTAATGTTAGAATTCTCCTTTCATCACTTCTGAGAAATGTGAGCAAATAATAGGAAATTCTATTACTGTGATTTTTTTTCCTAACACAACTGGGTAATATTGATTTTTTTGCTAGGTATTACATAAGGGTTCAAAGTCTTGATAGGCTTAGGTGGACAGGTTTCTAGAGAAGACCTATAAACACCAGTCACTGACTCGTGAGTTGGCCATTTTTCTTAGTGCATAAGTTGTTTGTGCATTGCTGTTCTGTCATCAGAATTACTTTTTTTTTTTTCTTTTACCATACGTGGGCCTCTCATTGCTGCGGCCTCTCCCATTGTGGAGCACAGGCTCCGGAAGCGCAGGCCCAGCGGCCACGGCCCACGGGCCCAGCCGCTCCGCGGCATGCGGGATCCTCCCGTACCGGGGCATGAACCCACGTCCCCTGCATCGGCAGGTGGACTCTCAACCACTACGCCACCAGGGAAGCCCCAGAATTACTTTTAATGAGAGATGAAAGATGCTTTTTTTGTTGTTTGACTATCATTGTTTTAGTAAATGAGGATACAACTTATGTTGTATGGTTTAATATTGGTTTTTACTTATGGTTTAATATTGAATATTCCTTTCTACTTTGGTCAGTGTCGTTCAGAGAGTTGACATTGATAAAGTAGAGCTGCCTTGGATTTCTTGCTTTGTAACTTATCAGTGTATTGGGTACAGGTGGTCTTGGTTAGTCACTGCCTTCAATTAAATGACTTTTGAGATTGTCCCAGACATTAGCTTTGCACATTAGTTTTCCACTCAGGATGTTGTTTTATCATTTGAAAGGTCATGACGTCTGTTGAAAGTGTGTTGTTTCTTGAGGATTTCTTGAAGCCTATGTGAAAATCGCCTTTCCATGCTTTTCTTTCAGTATTCCTTCCCAGCTCTTCCTTACTCTGTAAGGGGGAAGACTCCCCTTGTAGATTATCTAGGAATAGGATAATAATGTGTTTTTGTTTTTTAAGGGGGAGAGGGTTGGACAGGGAATTTGAAGGTCTGAATTATTTTAAAAACATATTTTGGTGATCAATATTACACACATAAAATGATTTTAGTTCAGTGTACTTCTTAAAATTATGTTATATTAACTTGAAAGATACAGGTAATCAGCTCTCAGTCACAGATATTTGTTAGTATACTTTTACATGTTTACATTTACTAAATTGTAAGCTGCTGAGCTTAATTTTTGCAAGTAAATGAGAAGCCATAAAAGTTTGAAAACAGGGGAACTTATGACCGTTGTAAATTACAGTGATTTATTTTGGACTTCATGGCTTATAGTCTGTTAAACAGACACAATGCAGTTTTCACCGAAGTACTTGTGTGTAGGGGTTTAGGGGTGAGAAATTTGCTAAAACAAATTGAATCCAAATCTGTCATAGAGAATCCTATCAGTTTTTCTGGATAGCACTAGTCACCATCTAGCATACTACATACTTTATTTCTCACGTCCCTTTGTTTTCCTTTTCCACTAGAATGTAAGCTTCATGAAGGCAGATGTTTGTCCATTTTGTTCATTGCTGTGACTCTAACATCTAGCACATACTACTAGCACATACCAACATTGAAATTTTTGTTGAAAAATGGAATGGGCTAGTCAAATGCAGTATCATTCCAAGCAGTTTTTTCTGCCATTTTCTTTCCGTTTGTAAATGTTTGTAATTTTTTTCTTTTGTACCTTTAAGTGAAGCGTATGTTGATAGTGCTGATTCTTATAGAAGATTGTATCTGGTTTGTTTATTGCTGAAAATTTCTGCTTTTGAGACTCCTTAGGGATTGTAGTGGTTGAATCCAGAATTTATTCTCTTTGATTTTGTTTTGCCTTATGCTTCTGTATAATTTAAAATCTTCAAGCAGTATTGTTTCTTCAAGGGCTTTTACGTTTTTAATTTAATAGTTTCCTCCACCTGAATTCTCCCAGTTTCAAAGTTATTTTGCCCTTCATTTACATAGATTGGAAATTAAAAAAAAAAACGAAACTCTTAAGTTATGTGACTTTCTTGCTTCTTTTATTATGCTATTTAATCAATAATTGAATTCTGTGTTATCCTTACTCCTCCTGTTTCAGAGATTTTACAAAAAGAAATCTGCATACATTTTTTTTAAATCACAAAGATTGATGACTTTTCACTCATGTCAGTGCTGCAAGGCAATTTTTTTTACTCTTTACATTCAAATCCCTTTATGTATTTTTTTTCTTCTTACTCTGAGGGAAATGGGTTTTTCTCCCTCTTTGACTTCAGGCAACATTTTATCTACAAGTGAGCTATTGAAAGCTTTTTTAAAATATGTGTTTCTTTTAATAGTTGTATATTTTGAGGATCTTAATTGAGATAATTTTGTTAAAACAGAAAAGCAGATTTATGAACGTAAAAGAAAATGCTGGAATGAGCTTTTCCACTTTATTAATCAAGTTTTTCTCTGTTAAGAACAGAATTTTTAATGTATTCATAGGATATTTCCTGTGTACAAGGGTATGATAGAAACATATGACACAGAAGTATTTGTGTGTAGGAGTTTTGGGGTGAGAAATTTGCTAAAACAAATCATGCTGTCTTGCTATGATTTGCCTGAAGTTTGTCTTACCACTTTGTAGAGGAATATGTTAGTCTAGTGTTAGTTTAATGGCCAATTTGTTTTACTGTTAGCTCTACAGTATAAATAAAAATACAGAAATACTGTAAAAAGTATATGAATTTAGAAATGGCATTATTTAAAAACTGAACGGAAATAACTGTCTAGGCTCTTGAGCTTGACTCTCAAATAGTTATTTAGTAGGGAATTAGTAGATCATCTGTGATTAATGTAGCTTATGAAGATATACCAAATTAGCCAGAATACTATTTAGTATTCTGAATTTAGAATTTCTGTTTTTTGGTAAATTGCTTAGTGGTTATGACCCTGGGCTTAGGTTTTAATCCCCGCTCCCCTGTTTATTTGTGTGTTGGGGTGCGCATTACTTGACCTCTTTGAGATTCAGTTTCCTACTTGTGAAAGTGCAGAGAAGGATATCAACTTCCATCAGGATGCAGTAAATGAAATGATAAATGCTTATTAGCACAGTATCCAGGCACATGCTAAGGTTATTCATACTATTATATCATTATATACTTTTAACAATTATATAATTTTTATGAATGCATAGTATGTTTTGTTAATAATTACTTTATTTCAGCTTCTCTCTGGATTGCTGGGTTTTAATTGAATATTAATATGTATTTTTGATATAATTGCTTTTATCTCTCCTGAGCCTTTTGGAGAGATGGCTTATTGTCTATATAATTTCTGTAACAGTCAGTGAAAATTATTGCTGCTCTCCATCTCACTTTTGATTTGGGACCACATACACACAACTTCTAGGTCAGATATCAAAAAGGGCAAAGCCATGATCAAAAGGCTCAAGTGGGCCTTGCCTTATAATAACCTAAATGCTTATTTTCTTATATTTTTGAGAGCAGTACTTGACCGCTTGTCCACAGTTTAAGAATTATATAGCTGATAATAAAGTTTTATGTAACAATGTTTCTATTACATAGATTTTCAAATTCCTCCTGAGATAGAAGTAAATTCAAATAGTAATAATACATGAATACTATATCTTAAAATATTTTTATCAAAATCTTTGTAATAAAAAACTATAGTCCTTTAAATCACCCTTCTTTGTCAATTCACAATCACTAGGCGGCAATTTTCAGCTCTTTTAGCTTTTCTTCTGGTATCTATTTCCACATAATATGCTTCTACTGCTCTTTCTCAATTTATGACTTTTAGATATCACTGAATCTTTTCTTGTTATGGTGAGTGAGGGTTTAACTCATTTAAATCCTCTTCCCATGCCCTGTCGCCCCATTTCTAAAATTAATTATATCATAAATTTTAATGAGACAATATTAGTTGCATATACAGTTAGGTAAATATTGTTTACTGCTGAGTCAAGTAGTGAACTATAATAAAATTTTCTACTAGGGTGACTATTAGCTTAGCTCAGGTTTTTTTTTTTTTGGTGAGTCAGTAGTTCTTCCTATATGCTCCCACAGAATCTTTTTCAGTACTGTTTTCTTCAAAGACAAATTCATTAGATAATGTCACTCCATTGTTTTTCTCTAAACCTGGGAATTTTTTGATATCTCCTGTGTTTGATCTTCAGTATTCTAGATTTCACATCTTCTATTTTGATGTATTCCCTTGTTTGGAGGAGGATATCCTCCAGTAGCTTCTTGAGAAAAGGTGCGTTGGAGGTAATTTTTTTGGAAATCTTACATAGCTAAGCCTATTTCTTATTTAAAAGCATGTATTTGAATGATAGTGTGGCTGGCTATAGAATTCTACATTGGAAGTCATTCACCTTACAATTTTGAGGGCATTTCACCTTTTAAATTTCAGTGTTGCTGTTTAAAAGTTTAATGTCAATCTGAATTCTGTTTATCTCTGGAATCTTATATCCCCAGTATTATGAAATTTCACTTTGATGTGCCTTGTTGAAGGTCTTTTAATTTATTAGCCTGGACACTGGTGAGCCTTTTCAATCTGGCAACTTGTGTCCTTCAGTTCTGGGAAATTTTTTGGTATTATTTCTTGATTACTTCGTTTTGGTCTCCCACCTCCTTCATTTTCTTTATTCTCAATCTCTACAATGACTCCCTGGATTGATCTACTAGTTTTCTCATTTTTCCTGTTTTCTTCGTCTTTTTGTTTCTTGTAGAGTTTTTCAACATTGTATTTCTAACTTCTATTGAATTTTTATTTCTTCCATCATATTTTTGATATCTTATTCTCTGAATATTTTTCCCCCAGCATCTTGTTTTTGTCCCATGGATAGTATTTTTTCTTTTCTCTCTGAGGGTATCAGTTACTTTTCTAATTTTTGTTGCTGTTTTTTGGTTCCCTTTATTGTCTTTATTTTTCTTACTTCCTTTTTCTGTTTGTTTTTCAGGTTAGAGGCCTGCTTCAGTTGTGTCTTAAACATTGTCTGTCCATTCATGTATAGTGGTGAGGCACTGAAATGGGGCTGAAAGCATTGTGTACATGAGCTGGGTTTGTTGACTGGTCTCACTGTACGTCAAGGTTTTTTAATCTTGGCCCTATTGATATTTGGGGCCTGAACATTCTTTGTTGTGGGGCCTGTATGTAGATTGTCAGATGTTTAGACGTACCCTGGCCTCTACCCACTAGCTGCCAACTGGACCCTCCCTTCTCCAGTAATGAAAATCAAAAAAGTCTCCCAGCATTGCTGAATGTCCCCTTGTGGCCAACTGGGCTGTTTCACTGGTGTCTGTAATGCCAGTATCAGTCAGACTCTTCTCTGGTGCCACTTTCCAGAGAGGAAACCTTCAGTCTCCTCCTGCTTAAGCTTTTAAGCCTGGCTACTGGATTTCTGGGAGCCTAGTGGAGCGTGGGGGCTGGAGGTTTTCACTTAATTAGTTGTTTTCAGCATGGCTGCTCATCCCTGCTCTTCCCTGTATTTCTTGTCTGCCAGTCCAGAGCCTCACTGTTCACTTTGTCCAGATAATAAACCTCCCTACTTCCAAGACAGATAGGGAGGGATAGTGGCTAACTGTATGGGATGGGGAGGAAGGGTCCTGGGGGAGGGCCCAGCTGTTAGGTTTTCAACTACTTCTCCTGTCTTAGCTCTATATAACTATCCCTGTCTTCCAAGATACCTGTTACTTCCAATTCCTGTGTTGCGTGTGTGTGTTCGGTAGTGAGAATTTGGTGGTTTCTTGTTGGAATCTGCATTTGCAGACACTTAGACTTCAGCTTTCTTTGATCTGCTAAGTCAGTTACTCTTCTTTCACTTGCTTGCCATTTTCCTAAAACTTCTGACTTATCTAGTATGTGTTGTATTCTTTGCTGTTCTTCCTTCAAGTTTGTAGTCTTAATATTTTGCTGACAATGTACTAGGTTTTAGAGCAGCAATAAAGATGAACATGTGTGTTCAATCCAGAAGTAATTATTAAACAGTCTAATTCCAAAAACATTTAAGTTTTTACATCTTGTCTTCCTTTTTGCAGGAGAAACTAAAATGAAGATCATAGGAATTAAAACCAGAAAAGATTCTCTTTTTTAAGGTTTTTCAGGCAAGCCTTGCCGTATTCCTAATCATCAGATTTTTTTTTTTTTTTTTTTGTGGTACGCGGGCCTCTCACTGTTGTGGCCTCTCCCGTTGCAGAGCACAGGCTCCGGATGCACAGCCTCAGCGGCCATGGCTCACGGGCCCGGGCGCTTCGCGGCATGTGGGATCTTCCCGGACCGGGGCATGAACCCATGTCCCCTGCATCGGCAGGCGGACTCTCAACCACTGCGCCACCAGGGAAGCCCAAATCATAAGATATTTATTTTTAAAATTTTATATTAACTTATTTTCCCTTAGTACACATCAAATGATTGCAGAAGTAGAGCTTAGGGGACAATCAGAGAAACTAAGTCAGTATTGGTGACTGTCAGTAGCAAAAGGACTTCTTAGCTTTTTAATATTTTGTACTTTAATAATTATCCTCTTTGAATTTTGAGAAAGAGCTCTGGTACCAACTTTTTGGTTTTAGAGGCAAAAAACTCTGGTTTGTAATGAAATTCAGAAATCTAGAGCAGCACTGTCCAGTGCTGCCACATGTGGCTATTTAAACTTAATTATAATAAAATAAAATTTAAAATTCTGTTTCTCAGTTGTACTAGCCACATTTCAAGTCCTTTGGTAGCTACTACACATGTCAGTGGTTTTCTAGAACCTTCCCAGGTTAACACAATTTACATTACATTGATAATTCCACATATACTGTGTAGCGTCTGAGGCTCAGAGCTTACCAAAAAGTGGAATTTGTTCAGCCGTCATAATTGGCATGTTCCTATTCTTTCTTTTTTAAAGCTTCAGGTTGTGGTGAGAACTTTCCTTATATGGACTAAAATTGTGATAACTGTGTCTTTGTTCAACTTCTCTGGCTTTACTTTTGTTTCTTTTTCCCCCAGACAGTGCAATGCTTGCTAGACAGTGGTGCTGATATTAACAGGCCGAATGTATCAGGAGCCACTCCATTGTACTTTGCTTGCAGGTATGATAATTTATATTGCCAGATGCTCTCATTAAAGAATGTTGAATCTGCTATATTTCCAAACACAAACATTTGTGTGTATTTTCTAAAACTCCTCCTTTCCTAGAAATACTATGCTCCCTTTTAAGATGAAGTATATAGCATTATGGTTCTGTTACTTAACTGCATGATGAAAAGTGTTTTATATTGCCAGTGTTTTTATATATTGTAAGTGGGAGCTTTTGATTTACTTGATTACTTAGATTTTAGAATTACTTAGTAATAAAAAAGACATACCAATAATCCAGTAACTTTCATAGTTTTCTTTATCAAGTTAGTTCCGATGGAATAAGCTATTAAAGTACGCCTTAGTTCAGAGCCATGTCTTTGCTTTCTCTGTAACTTTAAAAAGTTTCTTGAATCATTCTTGTTAGATATTGAGTTATGCATTAAGTTGTTTTTAATACTCTTTCCTGATTCATTTTCTTTTTTTCTGGTTCATTTTCCTAAAGCATATGTTTTGTTCATTGATTCATTCATGTAATAAGCATTTAGTTAGCATTCACTGTGTGCCATGCATTATTATAGGCATTAGTGATACAGTAATAAATAAACCCCAGTCCTTAAGGAGCTAACAGTGTAATAATTGTACACATACCCGGCCCCCCCCATAATATGTTATGTAAATTTAGTTGCAATTAGGAGCAGTTCACAATACACTTGATTTTCCTTTTTGGTTTAGATTACAGGAATTGTAGTATTTATTTAGGCTCTATTTTAGATATAAAGCTCTCCAGAAAGCTCCTCTTTTCTTATCCTTTTTCCTGTTTTATGTCATTTTACTGGAGCTTTGTTTTATGTTTTTTTTTTTTTTTTTTGCCATATGCGGGCCTCTCACTGTTGTGGCCTCTCCCGTTGCGGAGCACAGGCTCCGGACGCACAGGCTCAGCGGCCATGGTTCATGGGCCCCGCCGCTCTGCGGCACACGGGATCCTCCCGGACCGGGGCATGAACCCGTGTCCCCTGCATTGGCAGGCGGACTCTCAACCACTGCGCCACCAGGGAAGCCCTTGTTTTATGTTTAATTTTTATTATTTTTTTTGGCCTCACCATGTGGCTTGTGGGATTTTAGTTCCCCGACCAGGGGTCAAACCTGGGCCCTGACATTGAAAAGTGCTGAGTCCTAACCACTGGACTGCCAGGGAATTCCCTGGAGCTTTGTTTAAAATGAAAGATCTGCTTTTCTTCTCGTTTAGCTTTTCTCTAGGGTCTCTGATGTTGCTTTGGTCTGACTGATTCAAATCATCATTGAACAGCCTTGAACTACAATACAAGGACTTTTGGACCTCTAGACTTCTCGATCTTACCTGAATCCAGGCTTTTTCTTATGTTATACTTACAATTTGATTGCTTGGCTAGAACACAAATTACTTTTTTAGTGTCCTGAATTTATGAATAATATCATTGTTTGATTCCCTGAAATCATATCCTGTCTTGAGGGGTTATCGTTAGATCAGACGTTTCTTTGAAGCTTCAGATTTGAATGTCCATCTACCTGATATACATCATCACTTGCAAGTCTCATGGAATCTCAGATATTAGCATGTCCAAAATATAGCTTCTGATTTCCTTTTCAAACCTTTCCTCCAGTTTTTCTCATCTCAGTCATTGGAACCCTTATCTTCTCAGTTGTGTAAACCAGAAACTAGGTCATTATTTTTTATTTCTGTCTCTCTCTCTGACCCTCAACTTGGAATATATTAGTAAGTTCTGTAAATTCCACTTTCTGAATACATTCTGAATCTCATTACTGCTCTCCACCTCACTAAACCACCTTAAATTTTTTACTTCTTGTCTAGAATACTGCAGTAGTCTCTTAACTGGTCTTCCAGATTCCTCTGTTGTTTCCCTCCCTTCTGTTCTTTCCTCAGAAGCCAAAGTGACCTTCTAAAAAATGAACCGGCTGTTGTCACTTTGTGCTTAAACCTTGTTTTTAAACTTTTCAGTGCCTCTTTGTTGCATTTCCAATGAAATCCAAACTCTGCCTTCTTCCATGTGACCTGCATGGTCTGACCCTGCTTAGCTCACTGTGCTTCGGCCACGTTGGTTCTCTTTGAGTTCCCCCAATACATCAGACTCTTTCCAGCAGGCTTTTCTGTGTTCTATTTATTTTGCCTGAAACCTTCTTCCGTAGGGTTTTTATGTGGCTGCCTCCATGTCAGTGCTTCACTGTTACTTTTTAGGAAAGAATTCCTGATCAATCTAGGTAGGCCTCTCCCCATATTTCCTATCACAGTATCATGATCATTTCTTTTGTAGCACTTTGTACTTTATAGTGTTTATGTACTTGTTTATAGTGTGTCTCCCCTGCTAGACTGAAAGCCCAATGAAAGCAAGAATTTTGTTTTATTCATCACTTTATATTCCATGTGTAGTATAGTGCTTTGTGCTTAGATGCTTAGTAAATGTTTTTGAATGAGTGAATCACTATAGTTACGTTTTTGAAAAATATATAAAAATATATAAAATAATGCCATGTATACTGGTAAAATATAGGTATATATTAGTGTTCACATAACTGTGATATTTGTATAGTTAGTCTGAGCATAGGGTTATGGTAAAAGAATTTTTTAGAAGTACTTTCTGCTAGTACTGTATAGCCATCATTAAGTTTTTATCTAGCAAACATTAGCTCTCTTTGAACGGAGATGGCTAAGCAAATATGATTAAAATTGAAACTAGAATATAAATTCTTCATTGTTGCAGGATGATAAATATGGAACATGGTTCATTTTATAGGCAGACTTCTAATTATATTCATGATATCTAGATAGAGGTATACATTAAAAATTATAAATTATTCCCAACGTATTGTCTCTGATAAATGAAAGGGAAAGGAATGTGAGAAATAGAACAAGTTGATCCTGCAGACAAGTTACAGGGCTCTAAGATATAAAGCTGAACTTAATGTAAATTTTTATTGTTGAGGGATGTTACTAGATATGTCATATGTCTAATTCAGTGATTAACTGCTAAAACTGTTTCTTTAAATCGAAACTGTATTGAAATATATAGGAGGCAGGGTTCAAATCCCATCCCCAAAGCTATGCAACTTTAGTCAAGTTTCTTGACCTCTGAAGCTTTGTTTCTTTGTAAAGTGGAAATGCTGATATCTGCCTCGTGGGACTACAGTGATAATTAAATGAGGTGGCTTATATAAAGCATCCTGCAGAGGATTTTATACTTAGTAGTTGGTAGGTGCTCACTAAGCTCTAGTACACTTTTCCACACCCAGTGAGCGCAAAGTTGTATTGTCCTCTTTCAATTTCATTGCAATGCATGGTTTTCTAAGAAATTTGACTCTTATCCCATCATACAGGCAGGCCTTTTCTTTTTTCCTTTGTATTCTGTTCTAATTCTGAGCACTATTTAATAAAGTAATGCTTCTGTGAGTGAGTCATTTCAGATTGATTTTGACCTAAAATTATGACAGGAACTATTTCCCAGCCACTTTTCCTCTCTAGGTATTTTGTACAAGACATTCTAATTCACTAGCTTTCTTTCATGTGGACTATAGGCACACATATATTGACCCCCCCCCCCCCCCGCCCATTCAGGTGCCTTTGTTTTCAGGACTTTTATGTGGTATCTGCAAATGCTTCAGGTCCTTAAATGATTAGATTGGTTTTATATTCGTCATAATACTTCCCATTCCCTTAACTGGGTTCCTCAAATAAAGGTTTGGATGTATAATGATTTTCAAATATTTTCTGTATCTGCAGAAAACTTTTATTCTGTAAAGGAAAGCAAGGTTTAGCTGGGGTTATAAAGATACAGTAAATTAGTGAGATTTTTATGGAATTTTGGAGGTCTGTAATAAAGTGAGAAACAGGTAAGATTCTGAACATAGTTTGCAGCTACTGCTAAGCAACTCCTTTCAATTAGGAAACTCACAAAGTAGCCACGTGAAACAGTCCATAGATTCAAAATTGCAAACTTTTAGAATAGAAAAGGACCATTAGAAAATATGGCCTCTTTGTTTCATAAGCAGCTCCAAAAAATGTTGTTATATATATAGTACATATGCACTGTTAGCCAAATTTTCAAATTGTATCACTGCAAAGCCTGAAGTTACGAGACTTGAAAGTGCTTGAGAAATCAGTTCTAAGTGCTTTAGAAGCACTACACGTTTCTTATTAGTTAAATCTTTGCCAACTTCTTAGTTTCCAGAAAATACACTGGCATTTCCTTGAAGGGAGTATTATCTCAATCAATATAAAAAAAATAAGTTCAATTGTAAAGAATACTTATTCATTGAGCAAATTTTTGCAGTTATTTGAACTGAAAAGTCTTTCATGCGACACTTTGAGCAGTCTGTAACAGGATAATCTTTATCTTTTGCAATATTACACATGGGGCACTTGAGCCCCTAATGAAGTTATGCAGATTTTATATATTATTAGCAATCATTTCTTTTAATTTACTTTTGAAATGAAATGCCACCTGTTCACAGATGAGATTTTAATGTAGTTTTAGAAATTACTCCAGCTTTCTAAAGATGTCATAGTGGTATTTTTTTCTTGATATTAATTATTCTTGTTGCTATATGTGGTACAAAATTAATCCTAAATAACGATTCGGGTCTTTTTGTTATTTTTGTGTAGCTTAGTACCTTATTTAATGCTTACTTGTCAGATGAATGGTATCTAAAATTAAAGCCCTCAACTCAACAGGTATATTGAGTACATGTTATAAGCCATGCTTGGTGTTATAGAACAAGGGTATTGTCAAGAAGTTTATAGTTTAGTTGGAAAGATTAAACACATCTAACACAGATAATAACTGTAAAAGAAATGTCATTAAAGTTGAGCAGAATAGCTTTGCAAATCTGGGTTTCTCAGAACCTTGGGTCCTCGGAAAGAAATCACTGACTCCTTAAATAACTTAAGCTCAAGTTAGTTTCTTTTCACTTAGGTATTATACAGAATAGAACAGTGTTAATTATAAAGTAATTCCTATTAGCTGTAATATATAATGTGTTGGCCAGCATGCCCAGCTGACAAATGACAAATGATGATTGATGAAGAATTTTCTTAATGTAGACTAGTAAAATTAGTTACTGTTGCTTTTGGAGGGATTGCTGATGTACTTGCTTTCTTGATTTTCTGCTTTTTCTGGAGTAAATTAGATATTGTTCTTAAGTTAGTTTTCGTCTGTCGATATTTGTATTAAGGAAGGTAATCAGTATTACAGTAAAGTATCAAGAGAGTGATATACCTAATGCCTGCCACCAGCTTCCTAGTATGATCCTGTTTTTTTAAATTAAGTCCAATTATACTTTATGCAGCGTCATTTTGTGGAAAAGAAAGAATAGGTTGTTTTTATTTGTTTGTTTTAAGTTTCTGAGGAATCTGTGTAGTCTTTGTGAAATAACATACCTTTTTAAGTAATGGTACTGTGGGAAGAGTATTGGTCTAGAAGACCAGAGATCTGAGTTCTAGTTTCACTTGTGCTTGAATAGTAATTTTTTTCATCTACAAAATAAAATTCTTTTTCTTAAATTAATTTTTACTGGAATATATTTGCTTTACAACGTTGTGTTAGTTTCTACTGTATAGCAAAATGAATCAGCTATACGTGTACATATATCCCCTCTTTTTTGGATTTCCTTCCCATGTAGGTCACCACAGAGCATTGAGTAGAGTTCCCTGAGCTATACAGTAGGTTCTCATTAGTTATCTATTTTATACACAGTATCAATAGTGTATTATGTCAATCCCAATCTCCCAATTCATCCCACATCCCTGCTTCCCCCCCTTGGTGTCCATACGTTTGTTCTCTATGTCTGTGTCTCTATTTCTGCTTTGCAAATAAGATCATCTACACCATTTCTCTAGATTCCACATATATGCGTTAATATACGATATTTGTTTTTCTTTCTGACTTACTTCATTCTGTATGTCAGTCTCTAGGTCCATCCACGTCTCTGCAAATGACCCAATTTCATTCCTTTTTATGGCTGAGTAATATTCCATTGTATATACATACCACATCTTCTTTATCCATTCTTCTGTTGATGGACATTTAGGTTGCTTCCATGTCCTGGCTATTGTAAATAGTGCTGCAATGAACATTGGGGTGCATGTGTCGTTTTGAATTATGGTTTTCTCTAGGTATATGCCCAGTAGTGGGATTGCTGTGGTAGTTCTATTTTTAGTTTTTTAAGGAACCTCCATACTGTTCTCCATAGTGGCTGTATCAATTTACAAAATAAAATTCTTTGATGAGATACTCTTCCAAACTGTATGACTTCCTTGGGCATTTTGTAAAATTAGCTTTAAACTTTAATGTTCCTGCATTATAAATTTATTATTTATTGTCTGTCTAGGATCAGATTAGCTCATTTAATAACGAAATGTAGAGTCTAGTTATTATTACCCCGAAAGCAGCTTCCTCCTAGCTTAAAGAGTGGTTGTTAAACCTACTTGAAAGAACAATTAGAGAGAATGGGGCATGTGGATGAGAGTTGTTCATTCCATGTCAGATTGAATAGCTGTCAGCAGAAGCCAAACTGAGTGGGTGGATAAAATGAAGGTTGGCAGTTAGTATTTTTGGCTAATGAATCCCCCCCATTTACTCATTTTGATATTTGTCTTTTCTCCTTCCTTTGTTTTTATTTTTTTACCACATATTAAAGTGTCATAAAATGTACTTTTGTTTTGAGTATTGAGGTTCTTTTGGACTAAGAAGTCTGGAGACTTGAATGTATGTGTAGGGAGGTGGTCAGGCTAGAGTTGAGAAGGAAAAGATTGGAAGAAAAAAATAAAGCATAAGCCTGAGTACCAGCAACTTATCCCAAAATATTATGATTTATTGTAGGTAATGTGTCCCAAGTTCAATTCTAAGATTCAGTAGGCCAGTTTCTTATCTACATTGTAAAAAGTATGACTTAACGTTGGGAAGTTTTTCTAACGGTTGAGGTTGTAGTTCAGATCTTCCTCTCAATTTTTTAAGATTATTAATCCTCTGTTGATTGATGCTAACTGTCCATAATTTATAGAGAAAGACTTAAAATTAAAAAGATTATATGTTTAAACTTTGTTTCTGTACAGTCATGGTCAGAGAGACACAGCACAGATTCTTCTGTTGCGAGGAGCCAAATATCTGCCGGATAAAAATGGAGTAAGCCCTTTGGATTTATGTGTGCAGGTACGCTGTTCACATATATTCTTAGTCCCTTACTTTGTAAGAGAAACCGACAAGATCACTTTTTTTCCTCAAATGAGAGGATGGGTGCAAAGATTTTTATTCTGTTAAGAATATGATCTTTAAAAGGAACTGTGATAGTATAAGAAATATATATTGGTCTTTATCCCAGTTCCTAACACAAGAGCTTCTAAGACCCTTGGAATCTCCAGAGTGATAAGCATGTCTTTTTGTATATTAATGAGATGAGCGGTGGCTGCAAGGCCCTAGGTAGCTTCAGGAACAGGGCTGGTTGACAGGTGAGCCAACCATGTAATTAGAAGGCAATTTCCTCCCCCACCCCCGGGGAGGAGTCAGGGGCTAGAGACTGAGTTTAGTCATTCAGGCCTGTGTAATGGAACTTTCATAAAAACCCTAAACAGTGTGGTTCTCAGAGAGCTTCTGGGTTGGTGAACACATCAAAGTGCTGGGAGGGTGGCATGCCCAGTGAGGGCATGGAAGCTCTGTGCCCCTTCCCACACACTTTACCCTATGCATCTTTTCCATTTGCCTGTTCCTGAGTTGTAGCCTTTATAATAAACAGGTAATGGTAAATAAAGTGTTTCCCTGAGTTCTGTGAGCTGTTCTAGCAAATTATCAAACCTGAGGAGGAGGTCGAGGGAGTTCCTTACGTACAGCTGGTTAGTCAGAAGTATGGGTGACCTGGACTTGTGATTGGCTTTTGAAGTGGGGGGCACTCTTGTGGGACGGAACCCTACTGTGTGGTCTGCCCTAACTCTAGGCAGTTAGCATGATAATTGAATTAACTTGGACACCCAATCGGTATCCACAGAGAATTGGAGAATTGGTTGGTGTGGAAATCCCACATGTTTGGTGTCAGACTTATATATAGAAGAAATGTTTTCCTTTAGGAGTTTTGTTTTTAAACCTAGATAATTTTAAATCTTGTTTTTAGGGTGGATATGGAGAGACTTGTGAAGTATTAATTCAGTATCACCCTAGGCTTTTCCAGACAATTATTCAAATGACACAGAATGAAGATCTCCGAGAAAACATGGTAATGTAATTGTGCTGGTAGCTATTAAATGAACAAGCTTTTTTTTTTTTTTTAATTAATTTATTTATTTTTGGCTGCATTGGGTCTTCGTTGCTGCATGTGGGCTTTCTCTAGTTGTGGCGAGCGGGGGCTACTCTTTGGTATGGTGCACAGGCTTCTCATTGTGGTGGCTTCTCTTGTTGTGGACCACAAGCTCTAGGCATGTGGGCTTCAGTAGTTGTGGCATGCAGGCTCAGTAGTTGTGGCTCACGGGCTCTAGAGCTCAGGTTCAGTAGTTGCGGCACACGGGCTTAGTTGCTCCGTGGCATGTGGGATCTTCACGGACCAGGGCTTGAACCAGTGCCCCTGGCAGGAGGATTCTTAACCACTGCACCACCAGGGAAGCCCCTGAACAAGCTTTGTTCATGTTTGGTGTATATGGCATCTTACAAATGTGTTTATTGATTTTATTATTATAAATATTTAAGTAATTTGAATTGGCTTATCTGCATTATAGGTTAAGTATGAATTATATAACAATTAATAAACTTTATGCTAATATTTGGCGCTATGAGTCTTCTGTCCTCTGTGCCTTTGATCTCTCCTTAAGATAATTAGAATATTTCCCATAGGTAGAGGAAAAGAATCTAAGGAGGAATATCATGTTACAATTAGTAATCACTAGTTTACTGAGCTCTGTATTTGTTAATAGTTCTACTCTTTGAATAATTACAGAGTTTTTTTCTTACATTTTTAGAAGTTTGGAATTAATTTTCCATAAATAAACTTGGTGATTTCTGTTCTCTCTGTTTATACTTTTTCACTGGGTGATTTTGAACAAATACTGTATGTCATCTTATCTCTCTATAAGCTTTTGATTTTATGCAAGACCAAATAACTGTAAAGGACTTGGTTTCAGCTAATTGAGCTTTGGGATACTTACTAAACTAATAGGTACTTAATTTCTTGACAAAGTTTAGTGGATTATTATGTAATCACATTTTTTTATTTGTAAAAAAATTAGTTACGGCAAGTTCTGGAGCATTTATCTCAGCAAAGTGAGAACCAGTATTTAAAGATTCTAACAAGCCTTGCTGAAGTTGCCACGACAAATGGTCATAAGTTGCTGAGGTAAGTGTTTCACAATATAAGCAAATCGGTAGGCAGCAATATCTGTCAGCTTCGTCACTTTTTAGGCTTTTCTGGGAATAGTGTATTTTGTTGATTATTTTGTTGATGTCTTTTGTCAGTGTTAAGATGTTCTAAACATTTGTTGAGTTATCACTGTTTGTTTTGTTTTAAAGGATCAGGGCAATCAGCTATTCCTGAGGAGACTTTAGCCTGTCTAAAGAGACTAAAAATAGAGACTTACTTAAGTGGATTTGGACTTATGTGTCTAGAATTTTAGAAAATGATTGCTTAGACTAGTCATGTAAGTAAAATATTCATAAAAAAGAATCAAGAACGTAGTTTAGGAATCTTGATCAGTAATTTACAAAACTGGGTATAGGCTACTGTTCAGCCTTGCAGTATTACACCCTCATGCTTCTTTATAAAGTTTTCTCCCTGAACTGTCCCGCTCAGTTCAGTTCTTTGTTTTTTTGCAAATCTGTGCTTTTAATGGCTCATCACTAAGTCCATGAAGTTAGTGCCTTTATATATTTTCCTGTACCTCCGCTTGTTTGTATGTGGTTAGTCACCCCAGTTAGGAGTAAACAGCCATTTAAAAATGGTTAATGTGTTATTTCTTAGCTTAAATTTGGCCTACTTCTGTTATGGATGCTTTCTTCCTTTGATTGGGTTTGCCAAAAAGTTCGTTTGGATTTTTCCGTAAGCTGGAAAAACCCAGATGAAATTTTTGGCTAACCCAATAGTTTTCTTTTCATGTCAACTTTTAATACATTGACAGTATTAGAATAGGTCGTGGTCTTCTCTCACCTCTGTATGTGGAACTGGACTTTGTTCCTCCCAACTGTATGCTGCTTCTGTAAATCAGCTGTCAAGTCCATTATGTTAGCCCTTTATTCCTGTCTTCCTTCGTACTTTTCATATACTTCAGACCAGAATCACACTCTGTACTGTTTGCTTAGAAGGCCCCTTACACATCATGGTCCAAGATTACTTTCTTGTGTCTTTTTAGCTGTTAAGTCTTTCTTCAGCAGTCCTACTCAGTATGCCATTTGCTAATTTTTCTATTATTCTCTTTCTACTTTTGAGGCTACTTTAAACTTTGTCTATAAGATTCATTGAATTCCAGCTTTACATAATGCTCTCCTTTTATTAGCCATTTCTGTTAATCCATTTATATGATGAGGACTTTCTAAGACATACTGAGTAAAAAGCATGGGCTCTGGAGTCAGCTAGACTCAGATTTAATCCAGACATCACCATTTACTGTGTGACCCCAGCAAGTAACTTTTCGGAGTTTCCTTTCATCATCCATCCATCTATCCAATACATATTTTTGAGTGCCTGCTATCCACTAGGCCATCTGCTAGATAACAGTGAGTAAAACAGACAAGATCTCACCCTACACTTAATTTACAGTCTAGTCAGGATTTTATTTCCTTCTTGGAAAATGATAGTAAATATCTTAATGAATTGTTGTAAGAATGAAATGATAAGGTTCTGTAAGCCTAGTGCCAACCATTATGTCTGGCATGTAGTAGAGATGATGATGATGCTGGTGATAATGATGGTTCTTTTTTAAATTCCTCATAATACCTTAACCTGTTTTCCTACATTAGAAAACTTGTTTTTTCTACTTAAATCTCTGCCCTATTTTCTGCTCTTCCTAATAATCAGAAAGCATTTATGTTTCTCTGTTTTTATTTTAAGTTCACCTTTAATACGTACTTAAGCAGGTTCTAATAAGCTAAAGAACATTCAGATACATTATTTCCTTTAAACCTCACAGTGACTTTATGATTTAGATATTATCTCCATTTTATATATAAGAAAATTGAAGTTCAGTGATTTGCTAGGCTAGAAGAACCAGGATTTACATCCTTACTAATTGATAAAGAGCAGATCCTGGGCTCCAATTTAGCTCTTAAAAATGACAGCGATATTAGTGGTACAGGAGAAACAGGGTAGGAAAGAGGGATCCATGCCAGAACAAGTTTTAAAATTACCTTGCTAGACTTATTGCCTCACCATTTACAATGATACCTTTCATATGTCTTATAGAGTATGTTATTATGGCCAATTTGGTCTGTAAACATCTCTTTGTTGGGATTGGTAACCAGTATTGGTTATTAGTATTGTGTTAGAATTTACTGTATTGGTACCATCTTGGCAAAACCTAGTCTTCCTGCTGCGTTTCTCCTTTACTCTCACACTACTACCACATCCACACTCATTTACTCTCACACTACTACCACACCCACAACACTTTGGAAACCAGAGGTGGGAGTTTTTATTCCCCACACCAAGCAATCCTTTAACACCAGCCGGGTGTCCTACAGTTACCTCAATTCTGCCTAGAGATGGCATTAGATCCCACAGGTTAAGGGCTCAGTTCTAGGAGACTGTCCCCCACCACAGATGCCACTTGGAATTAGTGGATCCCCAGATTACCCACAACTTTTGTTACCTGACTACAGGTCAGAGGTTTTCATGACCTCCTCCCCTTTGGATTCAGTTATTTCCTAGAGCAGGTCACAGAATTCAGGGAAACACTTACTTTTGTTTACCAGTTTTTTAAAGAATATGATAAAGGATATTGATGAACAACCAGATGAATAGATACATAGGATGAGGTCTGAGAGGGTCCATAGTACAGGAGCTTCTGTCCCCATAGAGTTGGGGAATGTCACTCTCCCTGTTTGTGGATGTGTCAACTTGGAAGCTCCCTGAACCCCCCATATTTTTGTTTTTTATATGGAGGTTTCATCACATGGGTGTGTTGATCATTAACTCCATTTCTAGCCCTTCTCTGGATAATGGGGGATAAGGCTGAAAATTCCAAGTCTCTAATCATTGCTTGGTCTTTCTGGTGACCAGCCCCCATCCAAAAGCCCACTAAGAGTTGCCTCATTAGAATAAAAGCTACTGCTATCACCCAGGAAATTCCAAGGGATTTAGGAGCTCTGTGTCAGGAACCAGGGTCAGAGACCCAATATGAGAACAGAAGGTGCTCCTAGTGCACTTATCACTTCAGAAATTACAGGGTTTTTAGGAGCTCTGTGCCAGGAAAAGGGCTGGGGGCAGAAAACATATATATTTTTCTGTTATCTCACAGCTACCGAAGTAGATTGTTAAGAGGACCTCAAATACAAATCATTCCCCCCTGCCAATTTAGTTTAATGGTACTTTTGCAGGTTGTCTTCCTTTTGTTCATTTGTCAATCATTTTATGTTTCTTAACCCACAATGTGATGTAATTTTGGCCACTTATTTTAATAGATATTTTAGTTAAGAAAATAATTCAAATACATATTAATTAGCGGCAATTGAGGTGTTATTTAGCATACTTGCGGAAAAATGGTTAGCCTTTTTGTCTAAGTGATTCTAGGAATATTTGCTGAAGATAATAAATATTTACTGAGGGCCCTTTTGCACATAGTGTTGTGTTTCACTAAATAAGTGAGTCATCTTGCTTTCTATATATTTATGATTGAAGGTAAAGATAGTTACCAATGTGCAAATGAAAAGAGAATTCACAGCTATTTGCTAAGTAAGATACTGAATGAAAGTATAATCTTATATTAACAAAGGTAAGTACATTGACAGGGCTTTGAATTAGGAAACTAATTTTTAAACTTTTATTTTGAGACCTGGTGGCTTGGGAAGAAATTATCATTTTGTGATGAGCTGGAGCAGTTTGTGATGAAGTTTGGATTTTATGATCTTTTCGTATAATATGAAAGAGATATTTCACTGGTTGGAAAGTGAAAAATGACATTTTTTAGATCAGTGACTTAATTGGAAGAAGTTTAAACTGGGTAAAGTAATATTAATATAGTCTAATAATCTTATATTAGACTGTTATTAGACTATATTAATAATTGATGATGTTCAGACTCCATTGTATAAGAGAATACTTCTTACCTTAAGGTAACTCATGAAGTTCCCTAAATCAGGTACTTAAAACAAATATTTATATATATGGTAGTTTCACAGAGGAAAATTAAATTCACATCTTTCTCATAGAAGAATTTGAGAGTCATTGGAGTTAACTTTTCCAATAGCTGCAACACAATAAAAGAAGGAAATAGTTTCAACCATACTGCATTTCTCTTTTGTCAGTCTCAACAATCTTATGATATAGAATTAAAAACAACTTTGTAAAGGCAAATATGTAAAAATCAGTGTGAGTTAAACTAATGATTCTATACACATTTGATTCAAAGTTAGTAAAACAAAGAAAAAGTTTTGCTAATGTGTTGTAGCTATCCCAGTCAAATACAGTATGGATAGCAATAGCTATTGTATTTTACTAACACTTGTAACTGATAGCTAGTTTTTATGTATTGTTTTTAACAATTTAATAATTTTTAGAATGAGAAAACAACATGAATGTTGAAGTAAAAATGTCAGGAAATTTTGGTTCAGTTGTCACCAGAATAGAAAATACTCTCTGATTTTTCACTTATCAAATCTGAATACTTACAATAGGCATTTGCTATTTCCACATAACTAATCATTATTGTTTTTCGTGTTAGAGGATACCTAAAAATACCATAGAGGAAGATTTTAATGAACTGAGGAAGATAGAGTAAGCTTTGATGATTAAACTTATGCAAAGGCAGTCATATCATTCTGCCCAAATGTCATTGCAACTCTTTACTCTGCTTTTGTGTAACCATTGTAATACAAGATAACTGATGTTGGAGGTTTCAAAATAAAACCACCCCTGAAAAACAACAACAAGTTTTTTTTTAAGATCTATCATTAGATTCAATACACATTTACCCTAACTCCTACAGTTTCTCTGTGGAAGAGTAATGATTGATATTCATGATGATGATGAACAATCCCCAGGCACTGGGATTTTGAAGGGCTTTTTGATTAGTCAAAGAAAGTTTATATTATATTTAATACGGTTTAGTATTAATTGGATCAGTCTTTTTCATAGTAGGATGTATTTCCCTTATTTATATACAGTCATAAGACAACCCAAAATATGGAGAACCACCCTGATACAGATAGTAACTTTAAGATTATTCAATTTGTACATGTTCTGTATGTGAACAATTGGTTACTATTCTGGGATGAGTTAGGGAAAATGGGGTTATGGATAGAATAGTAGAGTTCAGCCTCTACAATTCAGTTGTGGGTTGGCCTAAGATCATAATCAACATTCCTACTATTGGTTCTCAGTGAAATGTTCTCAGAGTTCTAAAGAATTAGTTTAATTTATAAATATACTGTTCTATACTGGTGATTTTCTTCATATTTTATGCTTTGATCATTGGTTATATTCTAGTTACTTAAAAGTAAATAAATCATTCACATGCAATCCAAATAATGTACATTTGCTAACTTCCTGGTAAACAAAACATTCCATCCCATATCATGGCAGGAAAGAAATTTTACTCGTTAAATTATGAAACAGATGGTAAATGTAATGAAAATGTTTTAAAATCAGTATTTTAAGATGTAATTTGTTTTATTCCATCTAATCTGTTCATATTTTAATTTTTATTTTCAGCATATCTAGTAATTATGATGCTCAAATGAAGAGCCTTTTAAGGATTGTGAGGATATTTTGTCATGTCTTTCGAATTGGTCCATCATCTCCCAGTAATGGAATCGATATGGGCTACAATGGGAATAAAACTCCAAGAAGCCAGGTGTTCAAGGTCAGAGAAGTATATGATGTTGTTAGGAAGATAGATGTAAAAGAGATGAATTTGACAAAGCATACATTCATTAATTGGAAACCTCATAAACAGGATGTAAATTTGGTTTATACCAGTGATTGACACTTTGTAAACTAAGACCTTTTTCCTTTCATCTCTGTCTAATCAGCAGCAAGTCTCATTTGGTGAGCTTTCTGTTTTTCTTACAAGTAAAATTTTAATTTCAGTAGTGTTTTATTCTAAGGGTAAAGGTATTTAATGTTTAAATATAATTAAATCTACTTTTTTAAATTGGATTATAGGTCCTAAATGCAGCCATCACGATTTTTAAAAAATATGTCTTATTCAGAAGGAAGACATCCGGTTTTTAATTACGTTTTATTATCGTTTGTGTTTTGTGTGTGTCCGTGTATTTTTTTAAAAAATAAGTTTACTTTCATTTATTGGGTTTATTAACAATTCCTTGGGTTACTTCAAGAAAGAAACATTGAGGTATTTTCTTAATGTATTTTATATTGCTTCAGCTGCTGCTTCTTTACAAGCACATTTATGAATGGAATCCTTGGAAGAAAGATTTCCAAGGCAGTGTAACCATGTCAAATTACAATTTTGTGAAGTAAGCAAAATGTACATGACTATAATAGCTATTGCTAATAAATGTACATGACTATAATTGCTATTGTTAATGCTTTTTTATGGCATTATATTTTCAGATAACTCAGATTTTGGACAAATGTGTAATAATTGTTTTCATGTTATTTTTTTAAAGGTAATTTATCTGGAGAGCTTTTCATAGTATAAAATTAGCTTTTGGGTTCATGAAAAATTATATTTCTTTAAACAGTCTTTTGGGTATAAATATAGGTTGTCTGTCCAAAAGGTGATATAAATGTTTTTACGTGCCACATCCTCAAAAATGAGTTGTGATTGACAGCTTTACTTACCTATAAAATTTGAAGTTATATAAAGTTAAATTAATGATGTATGCTAAATGATTCTAGTCTTACATGGCAAGTTTTTGGCAGACACAAAGAAATGGTTAGCAAGCATTTTGACACTAGTCAATTCTTTAATACCTGGAATAGGTATGATAACCTTTTAGAATAGGTATGTATCAGTTTCTGTGCATCTGTTCGTCTGCTTCAGGCTCTTTTTTCTTTACATTGGTGCAGGAGTGTTCAGCCACATGTGTGCATGCTTCTCCCTCCCCCCACAGTTGTGCGCGCGAGTGTGTGTGTGTGTGTGTGTGTATGTGTCTTTTTCTTCCTTCTTTTTTTTTCCCCTATTGTGCCATCTCCTGGAAGAAGGAAGTTATGCATCTTCTTGTAATTCAGATTTTAGCTTTTCAACGTACCACTTCCTTTAATACTAGTTAGAAGTGATAGCTTCCTGTCTTTGTAAAATTTGAATTTGAATTATTGATCCTCTGTTTTGTTAGTGCTGTTTTAAGTGAGTTTCACTGCTCAAACATTCATATTACAGGAAGTTGTTCTTAATGTGTTCTAATATGACTCATGCAGTTTGTTACTGAAACTTCTCCTGATTGATTTTTCTACTTGTCCTTCTACTCATCTGTAATGATGAATGAAAATCAAACCAGGTATAGATATGGTCACTGTTGACAAATTGAGTATATATTATATTTATTATTGTCTTATTTTTTGTTAAAATTTCAATTTGCCACCTGTTGCTAATGATATCAGAAAATACTTATGTGCTAAGTAACCTCTTTATAGGCGTTTAGTGCTTGATTTAAATGTTATTTTTCTATCTAGACCGTCAGTACAGATAAAACAGAGTAGAAAAGGATATTATTGCTTTTCTTTTAGCTTTTCTTTTATGGAATCCAGACTCTTTGTTTTCATTGTTATATATCAATGATATATATAATATATAAAGTTCTTTCCTTCTCTTTTATTTCATTTGTTAGTATCTTTATTTCTCTTTTTAAGGTTTTTTTTTTTTTTTACCCTGTATCATTGACAACTGCCTTTGTCTCTGAGCACTTATTTTCTCTTAAATTTTGACCTTTCACTTTGGTAAAACATTTTTGTTACAAACGCAGCCAGTTTTTTAAAACATTAACAAGTGTTACTCTTAAGGAACTGATTAATCTCTTTCTATCTAATTTTATGAATTAAATGTGGACTCTTTGGAGGATGGCAAAATGATCTGCCCTCCCACTTACATGGATAAAAATAGAAACTACACTGTCATCCATGTATTTAAGGTCTTTTCATTTTGGGATGATTGAAGTTGTAAAAATCTGAACCATCTGGTGAGTTAACTGCAATTTTAGATTGGAAATACCATTTTAATTTTTACCACATTTTGTCTATGGTAGCAATTGATCCCTACTTTCTATTTCATTAACTAGTTACTATGTCACTTTATTGTTGGGGTTAGCTAATGGGTTTTCCATTAAGAATGAGTGGGTTTATAGGCCATGTGTTTGTAGTAGGTTTGTTTAACATCCTGTTATTAGTTTCCTGATTTATCTTAGAAGTCCTTTAAGTTAATCTTAACACTTAGCCCTTCTTTCAGTGTTAAGAGATTTTTATCTAGAGCCTTGCGAACTTTGGAACATCTGAAGGAGAAAGTAGTTCTGGTTATAGGAGTAGGGTGAGCGTGGGGAAGAGAGTTTAGGCTTCTTGAATCTTGATATGCTCCTTTTTTGTGAGTAGTAAGCTGCGACTATTAACGGTTTCATAGAATTATAATTGGAAGCCAAGAAAGATTGAGAAACTTTTAACTTTAAGATCTTATCTTTTGGATCGTGGCATTTGACATTATCGAGTTGAGAACAGTCCGATTAACAGAATTTCAAGATGCTATTAATAAGTTTGTTAGTAATGCTTTCCTGTCAAATTTGTATCTCATTTGACACATGGATCTTGAGATTTTTTAAATTGTCCAACAAGTTTGGGATTATATATTATAGCTTTGACTTGTTAACTTGAAATGTTTTTGAAAATCATGTATGCTTGTCAAATCGTTGTTATAGGTAGAATATAATTCTGTGGTGAAGATCACTCAATAATATGAAATGAAGTAATACTTCCATAGTGCCAAGAAGCCTAATATTTTCCATAGTCATTGACTCATTTTTCTGTAACAGTTAATATGTATGGTACTTTGTATTGATGTTTTTTATCATTATTATGTATGAGTATGAAAAAGCCTCATAGACATGGTTTGCAATTGTTAATTTTTAAAATTTAACCCTTTCTGTCTGTGATTGCTACTACAGTTAGAAATTAAAGTTATTTTCACAGTATTCTTTTTGTTATTGAGGAATGAATTTTCTGAACAAGTCTTCAAAGGGACAACTCCCTAGGTAAAAATGCTTTAAGGTTGGGATTTAGTTTTAGTGCACGTGTGAATGAATAAATAAACAGTGGGGAAAAGAGAAAACTAAAGAAAAGCCCAAGATGATTTACTACTTCTTTTTTTCCCTCATTCTCTTTTAATTCTTTGCTGTGCTACTCTATTGAAAACTCTTTCTAGCTTTCCTCGGTATCTTTATTGTCACTATCATTTTTATACAGATCTGGCTGTTTTTGGATATTATTTCTGGAATGATTCAGAATTCACCTTTAATTTTTGCAGGTTGTCAGTATTTGAGAATAGGATGATCGTAGTTCAGGCTCAGCACTCTCATCCACGTGAGGAGCAGGTATCACTTCCAGCCTTAGCCTTCATCTCTATCTAGTGTGGGGATTTTCTGGGTTTTAGTCCTTCTCACTTAGAGGCCAGTTATTCCTTTTTCCTTTTGTTTCAAGCAGTTTTTCATCACCACCTGTTCTTTCTTTTTTGGAAGTTCATTTTTTGATGAAAGCTAAATAGTTTTGCTGACATAAGAAGTTCTTTTCATCTTTTATAGCAGGGTTTAATGTTTTTCTCATGAAGAGAGACTATAGACCCAAACTTGGATCATGATTAAAATTAAGACATTTTCAGTGAAGGTACCATGTCAGTGTTGATGGCAGCTGGTGCTTCTTGCCCTTCTTTTAAGCAGTTCAGGGACCCTTTAAGAAGTTAGGCATCCAACTGCTGTGACTAACCATGGAAAAGCCGTCTTTGTGCAGGAGAAGGGTGCTCATTTCAACCTCAGAAAGGGTTTCTCAGAAACCCTTTGCTTACCTGTTTACCTAGGCTGTACTAACTAAATATTTGTTGAATGAGTAAACTGGTTTTTTGTTGATGGTGGTAGGGTTTTTTCCTTCTTGCTTTTTGGTTTAATTTTTAAGTGAAGACTTAGGGGTGATTTAATTGTTTGCAAATTCAATAAGTAGATTATTCTCAAATAGAGAGTGTTCTGGAAATCTGAAGAAAGGCTGACGATAACAGCAGGGGGATTTATTAGATAATAATTGTAAAGAATTGCTTGGCAGAACAGGTTATTTAAACATTTCCTAAAGTTCCAAATATGGTTGTATAATCTCTTTACATAGTGGTCTTTAAAAGTAAGATTATTTCTTTTAGTTGAAATATTTAGGGTGGGTTTTTCAGAAGCATGTGGTCTAGTTTGTAGTGTTCTGTGATCATATAAGAATCAAAAAGTAAGATTAACTTTTTATTCATTTGTAGAAAGACAATTTATCACTGTCAATAGGAATATTTAGAATAGTGTAGGAATGGAAGACATTAAACCACTATCCCCCCTGCTCCCCTGTGCCTTCACTGTTCATCTTTATTTGGGATTAAAAAATGTTCTAACAGGTCTTTCTTCCCCCCAGCTTTACTGAGCTGTAACTGTTATATAGGGTTGAGTAACTTTAAGGTATACAGTGTGATGATTTGATACAAGTATATTTTGCAAAATGTTTAGTACAGTAAGGTTAGGTAACACATCCTTCACCTCACATAATTACCACTTTGTTGCTGTTGCTGTGGTGAGAACATTAAAGCTTTATTCTCATAGCACCTTTCAAGTGTACAATACCGTATTGATAACTATAGTGACAATGCTGTACATTAGATCCCCAGTAGCATGTCTTTTAATAGTAGTTGGGCATTTGTATTTCTCCTTGTGTTAAAAATTACTGTTCACTAGAGATGATACATATATTTCATTTTTCTCTAGTACTTAGTCCTGTTATAGCATTTGTGATCACATAGTATTTTAAAGATAAAATTTCATTTGCTGTTAATTTACAAAAGACATTTCATTATTCTCAAAAGGAATATTTAAAATAGTATAGAATTAAGAAACTGTTTACTCCTATGTGTTCCTTTTTTATTTAGCTGTTGATCTTTACTTTGAATTATGGATTTGCTAGCCAATATTTGATAGTTTCTAGTTATTAGAGGTGGATTCGTGTGTGGTTGGGTATGCCTGTATATGTATATGTGTGTGTGTGTGTGTGTATGTGTGGATGTAAATATCACATCATATTTTAAAGTTTCTCATCATAAATTTTCAAAATCTCAGAGATTCCATGTAAAGAAGAGTGCAGTAAACTAAGTTTATTAAGCTCTTTATGAATTCTCATTTTTTTAATTGAAAAACAACATAATTAAAAATAGTTGACACATTAATACAGTAAAGGTTAGGGGGATTGTATTCATAAAAGTAATGTATGGTTTAAAACTAAATATTTGAAAAATTTTAAAAGAAATATTGCTTATGCATTTTTTGGTTAGAGTTTAATTTTCCTTTTTTTATTCTAAGGAATAAATAAGTGCAAATTAAGTTTTTGCTAGAAATGAAGAAATTGTCATTTATATGAGGTTTATGTTTTTGTTACTTACCTTTAGGCATTGCTGACACATAAACTTGGGAAAATAAAAGTATCTAGAGTAAATATTCTCTTCTATAATATTTGTCTGAGTGGGTTTTTTATCCTGCAGTTTAAGAATGATGTTTTAAAAAAACACTTTCTTTTTTTCTTAGCCTCTTGAATTGCTTTGGCACTCATTAGATGAATGGCTAGTTTTAATAGCTACAGAATTAATGAAAAACAAAAAGGACTCAACGGATATCACTTCTATTTTACTGAAACAAAAAGGCCAAGATCAAGATGGTACTTCCATTCCTGCATTTGAACCTCCAGGACCTGGGAGCTATGAAAATCTATCCACTGGCACAGGGGAATCTAAACCAGATGCTCTTGGAGGGAAACAGGAAGCCAGTGCAGACTGCCAGGATGTTATTTCTATGACAGCTAACCGGCTAAGTGCTGTCATTCAAGCTTTTTACATGTGCTGTTCTTGTCAGATGCCTCCAGGGTAAGAAGGTTTCTGCTTGTTTTGTGTGCTGATCTCTGCCTATCAATAACCAATGTTGTGGCTGGAGCAGCCCTTGTGGTTCTTATTATGATTGCAAGACACCCTTCAGCAATAACCATCAGGAAGCTTTGAAAAAAAAAAAAAAGGTTTATTACTTACAGGACGTGGAAATTACATGACACACCTGGGGCCACACAGCAAGGTTGCCAGTAGAAAGAAAGCTCGAGGGCCTGGGGTTCTCTTTTTATTGGAGTTGAAGGTAGAGGCCTAGGGTTTTGAAAGCTCACTCTTTATTGGTGAATTTAAAACATGAGAGTGGGAATTTGAAGCATGAGAAGAGAAAACACAAGTGGCTCAAATGGTCAGTTATTGAAATCAACCAAGATCTCTAAAACAAAGGAGCTTGGAGATGGAGGGGTGGGTCTTTATCTAGATGTGGGCCTGGCATTATGTTTATTCGAGATAGCCATCTTTGAAGCGGATGCCTCTTTGAAGTGGATAAAGTGGAGGCAATCTGCTAGATTTTCCTGGTTTGCAGTCTGAATGTATCTGGTGATTTTTCTGAGTGGCCCATATAGCAACAGGCACAAAGATTGTCCATATATGAGCTGTTGTTGTTGTTTCTCTGAATTTTACATCAAGTTATTCTACTTTATATTGTATGGATTTGGAAAAGGAACAGTTTTAGTTCTCAGTGATTCCAAGTGAGAAGGGTGGGAGAAAAATTGTAAACATTAATTTGAAGAATTGTAGCTGGATATTGGAGGAAATGAAAATTCAGCGTCCAGTACAGTTTACAGGTAGAAAAAGAAAACCTCAAAGGCAGTTAACAGGACTAGAATCTGATATCCACAAGAGTGCTTCCTTATAGTATAATTTTTCAGTGTGGTACAAGACATGTTTAGTAAGAGAACCAAATTTATCATTAGTTCCTCTGTAATAGAAAGCCAAAAGTGGATAAACCTATGTTTAGTAATTAATGTTTCAATATCTTACCTTATTTGGAAATGACCTAGATATTCAGTAAATTTTCCATCATTTAATTTAACTTAGCAAAACTCTGAAGTTTTTAAGTTACCAAAGAGATTTGGGAAACTCTTTTTAAGTAGGCATAGCATGAAACATAGCTATTGCTGAAAAGTTCACCTAAACTTTACTCCACTTACATCTGTTTAAATCACTTGTTCTTAACAATTACGTCTAGATTATTCATGAAAGTCTCATTAGGCATTAGACAAAATTGGCCATCATCCCAAGCTATTTTTCTTGCTCACAAATTGTGTAACCTAGATAATATGAACTTATTTGAATTGTAAACCCAAGTAGAATAAAAGCTGCGTGTCTGCATTATATCTAATGTTGATAAATCTGAGATATGCCTTTTTAAATTAAACCAGCAAGTTTAAACTACCTTTTATTTACAGAAGATTATCCCAGATCACATGAACTTGAAAAACGTTAGGGTTAGTTTATTACTGAGTTTTAGGAATACTTAATTCATAGTATTTATTTTTAAGCCAATTAAATACAGCTCTTTTACAAATTAATTTTGTCAATACCATCCAGAGGTAGAAAAAAAAAATCACTTGCATGTAACATACATCTGTATAGACATACATAAGCATGCAGCCAGACACAGAGACCCTATAGCTTCCATTCTAAAATTTTAGCTGTGGATCAGGTACAACAATATACAACTTACTAGTTTACAGACTACCTTTGAGTCCAAATTGTGTCTGGCAGATGGAACAAGTTAAGGTTACCTGCTCCAGTGGTTAAAGCTTTTTACAAATATTTGTGGAGAAGACTTTTAAGATTTGTATTTGTCTTTGACATGTTTTCTTAAGGAGGGTGTGGACTAGATTTGGGGTAAGAGGTTTTACAACAGTTTATATTTTAAAAGGCCTCTTTCCCTTTCTCTTTTTCCTTCAGGCTCAGGTGATTGTGGGCAGAGTTTTAGTTACCTCCTAGGGTATTTGTATTTCAAAAACATGGTAAGACTTACATCTTAAGGGACAGAGAAAGAATGTAAGTTTCCTCCTAGGATTTTTAGTGCCTTTTGGATGGTTTTGGCAGTCCCAATAAAATGTAGTAGGGCCAACCTGTAATTAGGGGGAGTGTCCTGTAAAAATAATTCCCTGGACTCAGGGTCAAATGGGGCTTCTCTAGGGTTGGAAATGAAGAGGAGGTCACTTGGGTCACTATGGTCATGGAAATGATAAATCCATTGGACCATGCCAGTTTTGCACAGCAGGAGATGGGCCTCATCGTAATGTTTTCCATTCACAGTGAGCCTTAGCAGTATGGAAGAGTCGGCATGGTGCCAGGCATTAAATATCCAAGTGAGGAGAGGAGGTGCCCTGGTATGAATATCTGTGGCTCTGGGTGCTTTTGCCTTCTCATATCCGTTTTTTTTCCCTCACTTAGAGGCCTTGCTAACCCTGTCAGCTTTTGCCTTGGTGGCAGGGATGCCTTGTGAGGCGTTTTTCTTAGTTCTGCCCCGTTCAGGGCAAAGCGGAAAGGGGCTCAGCATCTGTGATCTCTTGGAGGAAACAAGTTTGTAGTCCAGATGGATCTTTAACAAAGTTATGGATTTTAGGGTCTTTAGAGATACTGACCAGTTGATGCATTTTGGTGGTCGCAACAATTTAGAGCTCATTCTAAACAAACAAGAAAACCTGCAGTAGTCTGCTCCCTTCTCCTCTTCCTGTTGCATAAAATCTTTGAGAAGGGTTTGAATTTTGAATTAAGGAGTGGTTTTTGAACTCAGTTTCTACTTCTTGTTTTTTTCCTGTTACCTTAATCTTATGTGTTGTTACTGGAAAATTTTAGGTGATGTCACTGTTAGCCCCTTTGTAGGTGGCTGCTTGCCTTTCAAGGGTTCCCAAGAGAATACTCCAGGATTGTGGTCGGCCTCTATTAGCACCAGATACTCAGGCTCGTTGGGAAAAGCCCCCAGCCTTTTGGAATGTATTGGGTTGGCCAAAAAGTTCGTTCGGTTTTAAGTAAAAATAGAAGACACATTTTTCATTTTCACCAAGAACGTTATTGAACAATGTATTCATTAACCGAACGAAGTTTTTGGCCAACCCGATAATATCAAATTCTTGGCATGTTAGTATGCATAGCATTGAATAATGCCCAGGTAGCGACCAAGGGGTTTTGCGTTTATCAAAGAGCTGGTGTACCTCCTCAGTGTTCTTAGGAAGCACTGGCGCTTCATTTTTCAGTAGCGTTATACCAGGGATTGGACCCGATATCCCACTGGGTTAGTGGACAAAGAGTGACAGTAGTGAGTGAAGTGGTGACACAGACCATGGGCCTCTGGTGTATTTTCCGTCAGGTGGTACCATTGGTTTCCACTGTGAGGCTGTTTTACTCTGCTGGGTTAGGACACTCAGTCTAGGCACAACATACTGACACTGTGGTTACAGACAGAGGTCTCCCCTCCTCACCTACGGAATCTTCTCGTGCCTTTAGCCCAGAGCCTTTCCTTGGGTTGCGGTGATAGCCTTGCTGTCCACTTCAGTTTCCTTAGCTCTCCTTGGCCTTGAGGCGAAGAGGATCCTCACACACATTAATAGTCATTCAAGGCCTTTATAATTAGTGGTCTCATCGTCTCATTAGACCATGTATGGCCTTGATCATACTGCTCTGAGGAGATTGTTGGCAGCTGTGACCTTTTGGGTTGGATGTCTCAGGCAACACATGACAGAGGCAGTACGCAAAAGCACGTTGCTGCAAGGCAGATCCCCAGCAAGTGGTGCTCCTTTCCCAGATGGTGTTACTTACCTGAGTTAGGTGGTGGTAAGCAAGCTGCAGCCAAAGGGCGTTCCTCTTGGTTCCCTGCAGGGCAGTCATGCAGTCCTGCTGAGTACGGCAGTTGTTCTGTGTGCCAGTCTCCACCTATCAATGACCAATGTCGTGGCCGGACTGGCCCTTGTGATTCTTCGTATGATTACAGGATGTCCTTCAGCAATAACCATTGGAAACTTAGGGGGAAAAAAGTTTTTTTACTTATAGGACCTGGAAATTACATGGCACACCTGGGGCCACACAGCCAGGTCATCATTAGGGAGTGGGGGGAGAGAGAGAAAGAGGGAAAGAGCACACACAAGCCTGGGGTCGAGGGCAGGGGACTAGGGTTTCGAGGGCTCACTATTGGTGAATTTAAACGTAAGAGTGGGAGTATAAAGCATGAGAAGAGAAAAAAACAAGTAGCCCAAATGGTCAGTTATCAAAATTAACCAAGATCTCTGAAACAGGAGACTCAGTGGGAGGCATCCTGGCTCTTTATCTAGTTGTGGGCCTGGCGTTGTGTTTATTCGAGATAACCATCTTTGAAGTGGATACTTCGCCAATCAAACCTTAAGTCAGGCACTTGCATTACTGAGTAGAGAAAACCCAGTTATCTGGGCTTACGCTACATGCTTATCATTTCCTTTTCTGATAGATGAAGAAAAGCTATAATTTTTTTTATAATTGCAGAAATAACAATACTTTGCTGTTTTTGGTTTTCTGATCTTTAGGATACTTATTGAACTGATCTGGAATTAGTACAGAATATTTGAGTTTTAAGCATCATTTATGTTATTAACATGTTGGATGGTGAATGTCACTTTCTATAGGATCATTTAACCATGTATTGGAAACATATAGACAGAGATGCTTAAAATTTCAAGGTTTTTAAAAAGTCACTTGTTTATATCATCTGTTAATGAAAAGTTATTATATATATATATCTGAGTGTGTATATATATTTCATATTATAAATTGACTAGGCATGCCTCAGATTCCATAAAGACAATCCAAACCCCATTTTGTGTGTGTGTAGAAGCCAGTCCAATTCAACACGTAGTCACATTTGCCATATCACCAACTTTGGTCTGTGTGTTCTGATTGTTTTTTACCCCCCACAGAATGACTTCACCCCGTTTCATTGAATTTGTCTGCAAACATGATGAAGTTTTAAAATGCTTTGTTAACAGGTAAAGCTTTCTTGGTTTCATGGATTACTATTGTAGCCTTTTCTTACAGTTTTTATCTCAACAGAAAAAATATTACTTCTGTTACTATTCAAAAAATGCTCAATGACAAGTACAAGTATAGTAGGTGTGGATTAATATGTATTTTTATTCTGTTTCAATATCTGTATGTCTAAATTTGCATGTCACTTAATGCTGCTCATCCTTCCCATCCATGTAAACAATGTGTTTTTCTTTTAGGAATCCCAAGATTATATTTGACCACTTTCACTTCCTCCTTGAATGTCCTGAACTGATGTCAAGATTCATGCATATCATAAAAGCACAGGTAGTGCTTTTTTTGATCTTGTTTTTAGAATGTCTAATGAATACTGTTCAGCTAATTTGAATACTGTTCAGTAATTATTATACTTGAGACCACCTGCTGTAAGTGGAGTGACGTTACCTTATTCTTTACTTTAGTATATGGAGTTACATTAGTATGTAACTTTTGTACGAGGAGTAACTTTAAGAAATGTGCATTGAGTGCCTACTATGTGCAAAGACAACATGTTGCCACATTGCTGAAATGGAACACTAGTCCTATAAGGCTGATGGTCCTTGGGGATTTTATCCCCAAATACATTTGGGAAGTATAACACATGCCCTGTTGGAGATTGATAAAGCATATCAGCAGCTTGCTAAAGGCTTTGAGAAGCCCTTTGGTAAAAATAATAATTTAGCTTTGTTAGTCTTCCAAACTTAATTGACCTGAGAGCTTTCCCTGATGAGGGTTCATTCCATATATCTCATGTTTCATGAAACATGCTTGGGAAAAGCTTGTTTTGCTACTTAGCAGCTATGTGACTTTGGGCATATTTCTAACGTCTTTGAGCCTTGGGTTCTTCATCTGTAAAACAGAGATAATGACACCAACCTCATAAAACCTCCATGGTGAATAATAAGTTTTAAATAGTGACTTGTATATATGTTCAATAAATGGTAGTTGTTTTGGAGATAGAAAGGATATGTTCTGTCTCCAAGGGGATCTTAATTCAGTCTAGCAGGGGAGATAATAAACGTACCCGTAAAATACAGTAATTACAGTATGACCTGATTCTTCAGGAGTTTAAGGGAGGAAGAGCTTGCTTTTAGCTGCTGTAGTCAAGGGAGATTTCAAAGAGGAGGTGGATTTTAATCTAAAAAACATGCAAAATTTTGAAAGGAGTAAATGGGGAAGATGAACATTCTAGCCAAGATATGGGTCAGGACATATAGATGGAAAAGTGTATTAAAATACAGTGGGTTAAAGCAGAAATTTTGTGTAGGTGAGGAATGAGATGTAATTCTGGGAAGGTAGATTAGGGTTATAATGTATGGAACATTGATCGCCAGATTGCAGACTCTCCATTTGCTAGGCTGTCAGGAGCCACTAATAATTTTAGGAGAATGACATGATCCTACAAAGTTTTAGGAAATAATTTGTCTGAAATGTAGGCTAGACTGGAGGTAATGGTTTGGTTAGTAGTCATAAGATAAAGGCTATAGATATTTTAAATTGTCTTCAGGGACACTGATCCTTTTAGAAATTAAAGAAAGCTAAGAACTAATCTTTATAAAATTATACACATGTATATAGGTCTCCTTTGGCATCTGTTTAATAATGATGATGTAAAAGATAAGGTAGTAGTAATAACTTGCATTTATTTAATGCTAACTTTATGTCAGGTTCCATACATTTTTTCACATAGATTATTTTATTTTTGTAACAATCATGTGAGATAGGTACTCTTTTACTGAAGCCGGAGAGGTTAAGCAACTTGTTTAAGTCATTCAGCTACTAAGTGGGGAAACCAGAATTTAAAAGTCCATCTGGTTCTTAAGTTCATTTTCTTAATCTACACTAAATTACTCCATTCTAGGGTAAATGAGATTATAGGTGAAAGAAGCTTTAAGTTTTTGGAAGAGGTAGTTTGCTATATTTAATACTGTCTCTGCTTTTCACTTCATTTTCCCTCTTCCGTTCCTGCAAAAGCATCTGCATTAGCTATCCACCTTTTTGACCCACAGAGGGGGTTTTGTTGCCTGACCAGTGCGGGTGTCCACATGCGTAGTGGTGGCCCAGTGAGGAGCTTGGACATGCTAAGGAGGGTGTTTGTGTAGAAGAGGAGCTCAGCACGGAGTATGTGAGTTGGCACGGTATATGGAGGATGTCCAGTGTGCAGGGTGGTGACACTTGCTCAGAGTAATTTGACAAAGCTTGAGTGGAGTATAGGGTATCTATGCAGTGAATGGTCCGTGTCAGTGACAGAAGATTGATTATATATGAGGTGGGGCAGTTGATTGAATAAGTCAGTATAGTAAAGATAATGTGTCTCACTGTTGGAGAAAGTTAAAAAATGGAGGAAAACGATGAATCATGTACTATTGGATTGGAATTGGAGATATCACTGTGAACTTATAGTTTCCCATGTGGTTAGATAGATACAGCAAACCTGGCATCCATTTCTTGGTCTCTGAATACCATTCTCAATGAACGAGGGCCTGTTGGAGAAATGGCTAATTCAGAGAAAGTACAAGATGAGCCTGGATCATCTTATTGTGCCAGAAAGTTGTGTAGAGAATTATGAGGTTATGTCAAAACGGTTCAGAATCAACTTGAATGGATTCTACTGGCCAAATCTGGAACAATTTGAACATCAAAATAAATAATGATGGCAAAATATTGCAAATAAAGTCGGAACCTGTAAGTCTATAGTGAAAGAATTAATGAATAAATGGAAAGTTTGATGAAGGGTGGAATATTTTTATAGTCTTAAAGTATCTCCTCTTAGAATACTAACTAATTACAAAGATTAAAAAGGAACTTTACAGTGGAGAAGCTTGGCAGTGATCACAGCAGCCATACCAGTGTGCCAACTGATAGGATGCACTGAGAATACGGTGTCACTTCTTTGATATTCCTGTCAAAGATGCATGCCCCGAATTTAATCATGAGAAATCATCAGACTAACTCTAACTGAGAGACATTCTACAATATAACTGACCTGCAATCTTTAAATGTAGGTCATGAAAATTAAGAAAACACTGAACAGCTGTGCCAGAATGAAAGCGGACAACTGAACGCAGTTCATGAGTCATTATGCTATACAGGACATTATGTGGATCCCGGCAAAACTTGAAATGGGGTCTGAAGATTAGATATAGTAATATATCAGTGTCAGTTTCCTGATTTTGATGATTGTAAACTGCTTGTGTAGGAGAATTCTCTTGTTTGTAGGAAATACACACTGAAGTATTTAGGGGTAACTGGACATCATGTTAGCAATTTACTTTCACCTTAGGGGAAAAAAAACACCCCATTGTACTATTCATGTTAGCAGTTTACTTTCACCTTAGGGGAAAAAAAAACCTACCATTGTACTATACTAAGAAATTTTCTGTAACTTGGAGGCTATTAAAAAAAGTAAAAACAAAAACAGCTACCTCTGCTAAGGGATTGACTTCTTCTTCTGTTGGTGGTTTTCAGGTGGCCTGCTAGTTAAAGGGAGAGACATTTTGTATTGCTGTACAAATACTATTAAGAAGAGCCTCTGTAATCAGTCCTGTTTTGTGAATTATTTTATGGAAATGCAGGTACTCAGAAAGTTTACATACAGAAATGTGGTCTTTGGCTTTGTAGGTATATGGATGTGTGTGTGGATGTTTTGATCTTAACAGATAACTTACTAGCTTTTGAAGGTAGCATTTTGTACCTTTTAATGTTACATTTGAATTACTTTAAAAAAATTGCCACTTGTATTTATTTTCAAATGGTCCAGATTTTCTATATGAAGGATAGAATTTAATATTTAATATCTTATAATGGCAGATAAGTTTACTGTCATTTAACATACTTATTCGCAATAATTTTTACGTTGTTGTGAGTGATAAGAACAACATCTATTAGCGTTCTGGGAGTTGAGTATTTGCACAAATTACTTAACCTCTTGGTGCTGCATTTTTCTCTTCTATGAAATGGAGATGATAAAAGTCCCTTTTTCTCAGAGTGTTGTGAGGATTAAATGTGAAAATGCATGTAAAGTGCTTAAAACAGTACCTGGCTTATAGATGCTTTAATAAATGTTAGTTAATTTATGATTATTATTATTTTGTTCTGTATTTGCATTATTTCATTTAATCCTCAGAATTAGCCCTTGAAGTGGTATTATTTTCCCCATTTTACCGGTAGGAAAACTAAAGTTCTGAGAGAACTTGTAATTCCCCTAAGATCACAAACCTAGTAGTGGCAGATCTAGGATTTCAAACCATGTTTATCAAACTTCAAAGCCCATATTTAAATACATTAATTCTGTGTAATATTTTTTCTCTCCTCTTTTACCTAAGTTTTAGGAATAATCAGCATTAAAATTTCAAGCACTTAACATTCTAGCCTGTTTACTAAAAATGAAATATTTTATTTATATGACCAGTAATGAATATAACAACAGCAGCGTTTTATTTAAAATGTGGAAAACTGCTAGAAGTATGGACAAAATTATACATTTAACTTTGGAGAAGGGAGCATTTACTCTTTTCTTATTGAAAGAACAGGCATTAAAAGGCAAAAATTAATCTTGCACCAGTTATTTTCATAAAAATATTTTTATTAAGAATTAATAAAAAGATGTTTAAGTCTTTTGAAGAAAACAAATGTTTAGTTTAGCTCAGATGAAGAAATTTACTGGTATCCTAAAAATTGCATGAGAGAGAACCTCTTTGTGGTGTTGGACATGAATCGTATTTATCTCTTGAAACTTTTGGCTTTTGTGGTATTGCACCACCCTGGTTCTCCTTTGACTTTTCTAGCTGTGTGTATCATTTGCTAATAAGCAAATTCTCAATCCTGACCTGTGATCATAAACTTCTCTGTTCTTGGTGTTTGTCCCTGTGTCTTTAATCTCTTGAACAAGGGACATTACCTTGTCTCCCATTTCAGCTTTGTTCATGACTCTCTTTCTCATGTCTCAGCTGCAGAACGTTCTAGTATTTATTTCTAAGCTCTTAGTAGTTATATCCTAAGTAACCTTAAATTCAGAACATATAAAACCTCATTCGTTGTCTTCCACCAGTGCCTTCTAGGAGTGGGGTAGGCGGTGGTGGTGCTGGGGTTCCCCCTCTAAGCTGTTTCTGATTTTAAGTTCTGCCCTAGAGATCTTTTACTTTTCTTCTTTATTCAGAGGAGTAATGTCTTTCAGATTTACTTCATTGTTCTTCTTTCCTACCATGACCAGGACCGTATCAGTCTATACGTATTATTTCAACTGCTGCCTAGATGGCCTCCCTTTATCCTGGTAGTACTCTCATTTTAGTGAGTGCATTTACCATGCTATTCCTCTGGCCAAGTATCTTCAGTGGCCACTGTGTCTTTTACTTGATTCGAAGGATCCATAATTATGTCCTTGATTTACTTACAAAAACTTCCTTCTTTCAATATGTGTAGAGTTATGCCGGCGCCTTCACTGCATCTTCCGTGGAGTCACAGTTTCTCCTTCTGAGCCTTTTTCCTTGTCTCCCTTAGCCTGGTGTGCTTTCTTTTCCTCCTGCTTGAGCAAGACCTACCCAGGACCTCATGAAGCCTTTGTACTCCACTTATCCGCACAATCTCTGAATTCTTAGTGCACTGTGGTCTGTACTTCACTGTTTAGAACTTGATATCATTATGTGTTATATTGTTCCAATGTTATTCTCATCTCTTTAAGTGTATTAAACAGTTTTCAGCAATGAAATTTTTACATTTTACACATCCTAGGTACTCAATAATACTTTCTGATGAATAAAATTACAAATCACTTACAGTTTGCATATCTGGCAAAAGAACAAAAGGTAGAGACTTTATTTACTGTTCACGAGATCTTATTCTTCAGTTTTTAGGGTGGAGGAAGGGAAGAAAAAAGGATAACAAATTCCTTTCTAGTTGCTGCATATATCCAGAGGATGGAAATTACAATTAGCCATAAAGATTATTTTCATAGAAAATTAAATGAACATGCAACATAATTTTTCTGGATGTGGAAATTCATTCTTACAAGCCTTCTTGGGTTTAAAAGAAATTGAGAGTGTGTTCAATTGTATGTCTGATATTGAATTCTTTTTAATTTATCAAGTCTTTTCTGTTGATAATATGGGGAATAAAAAGAAATATGCTCTCTAGGTAGTCAAAGTGTTTCAGCTCAGATCTGCCTTTTTGTGAATAGTGGATGTAATGTCAGAACCTTATCTAGAACTACTTATTATAAATAAAGGTGTAAGAATGATTATTTGTAGAAAGGGCATTTAGCATGCTAGTTAAGTAAATCTGACAGTTAAGTGACTGAAATACTGCTAACATATTTCACTGTTATTTGTTGGGGTAGCCATTTAAAGATCGCTGTGAATGGTTCTATGAACATTTGCATTCAGGACAGCCAGATTCAGACATGGTGCACAGGCCAGTGAATGAAAATGATATCCTGCTAGTTCACAGAGGTATGTTTAACAAAGTGATGTGTGTGTGAGGCACAAAATACTAGTTATTGTAAATTTTAATATGTAAAATTAACCAATGCTACATATTTAGATTCCATTTTTAGGAGTAGCTGTGAAGTTGTGTCAAAAGCAAATTGTGCAAAGCTAAAGCAAGGAATTGCTGTACGGTTCCATGGGGAAGAAGGCATGGTGGGTATAAAAATAAGTGTTGTTAAGATCACTGTCTCTAAAAGATTGAAATGCCCTTCAGTAAAGTTTAATATTTAATTGATAATGGAAGAAATTTAATATAATTTTAATGTTATTATTATTTAGAAAAAATTTTCACCATATATTTCTGTTGATACTTAATCTTATTTTCTTGAACTCAGGGTCAAGGTGTTGTGCGTGAGTGGTTTGATATTCTGTCTAATGAGATAGTCAATCCTGATTATGCATTGTTTACCCAGTCAGCTGATGGTAAGTTGTACAGTCTAGATGACTTTTTCTGTGAGTTGTCACATTTTCAGACTACTTCAGTGCATTTTATCCTTTGATTCCTATACTAGCCCTGTGAGCTAGGGTGGTTGGATATTCCCTTTTCATAGAAGAGGAAATTGAAATTCAGGGTTTTTGTTTATGTTAGCAGTTAATGAGCGGTAGGATCTTGAGTGGAACCTGACTCAGCCTAGCATTCTTTCCTCTGAACAGTTGGTTCTCAAATGCTTGTCTCAAGGACTAGTGCTGGCCTCAAGGAAGTTTTCATCAGTTCTTTGTATAAAATAAAACTAAATTTATTCAATTTAAGGATCGTCCTTTAGTCTACCTTTCTTGAGTTAAAATTTCCTTTTATAAAATCGTGCTAGTAGATGAACTTAAAAAAAATACAAGTCCGTGTTGGAAAAGTTAAAATTTGCTAACCCTATTTGAGTTTCCAACTCTTAAAAGTTATTGGTCATTACAAACAAAGTCTAGAAATCATGGTGTGTTAAATCTTAACTTATAATCTGTTTGTTTATAGTAACTTTGTTTTTAGCCCTTTTAAAAGATTAAGACTTGGTAACTAAAAAGCTCTTATTTAACCATGTAATGCAAATAAAAACATCATTGAAATGATGTTTGCTACCTACTGAATTGTCATTTGATATGCTAAATGGCAATGGTTACCACCTCATTTGTATAAGATATACCTGAGAGTTCTTTAACTTAATAAAGACTTACATCCAAGTGAAGGTGGGATTTCAGTTTTTAAATGCTTTGTTCAGTTGCTTTTATTTCCTGAAAAATTTTTCTTTCCCAATGTTTAAATTCTTCTATAAGGATAGAGTGTCTTATTAATTGTAGTTTCCTATTGTATCCAACCAAACCAGCAGCAAATCTCCATTGAATAAGAAGGATGACTCTATGAGAGGCAAGCGGGGGTGGGCTGCAGTGATGCTAGAGAACTGCAGATATTCACCTATGTGATGGGCTCCTCAGACACATTCAGTGTATTTGAAATTATTTAGGAATATGGGACTTCCTACTTTAATTCTGTAACCTTTGATTCTTTGCTCTGAGATGAACTTAGTGTCTTTGTGATTTTACGACAAGTATGATGAGGCCCTAGTTTTTTAGGCCTAATCTTTGCAGCAAGATTTAGCATTAAAACATTGTATTTTAGATTTATTTCTTTTCTTTATAGTCACTTATTCTGAGTTGTTTATTTAGTTTCATATCTGAAAAACAGATTTGGTGTGGAATCATTAGTTGAGGTGCTTATTCTGCAAATTTATGGCAGGTAATATGATGAAGCACATAGACCATAGTTTCTGATTCGTCCTTTTTGTAAGCCATGTATGTCTTCTCTTTGGGGCTGTAATATTAATAAAATATAGATGAAATATTTTCATGTTCTTACGTTTAGTTGACAAGAAGAAAATTACATTTAGGGTTCCTAAATGTGGGGAATGTTTGGATAGACCTAATGTATGTAGTAATTTCTTTAAAACTTGCTAATTAAATTAAGATGCTTACTATAGAGCAATAGTAGTGTAGTAGAGTGGCTAAGAGTTTGGCCTTTGGCACATTCCACTGAATGTGCATCCTAGCTCTGTCCCTTTTTCTGCTATGATCTTGATCCAATAAATGTAGTATTTCTGGACCTTGATTTCCTTATTTGAATATGGTGATAACCTGTGTTTTGTAATATAGTGGGAAATCAGCTGTTGTGTAAAAATGGTTAGCCCAGTGCCTGGCACATAGAAATCAGAAATAAATATTAGATGCTATTATTGTTATTTTTAAAAAAATATTTTTAAAAATTAATTTTATTTATTCTTTTTTTTTTTTGGCTGTGTTGGGTCTTCATTGCTGCATGTGGGCTTTCTGTAGTTGAGGCGAGCAGGGGCTACTCTTCATTGTGGTGCACAGGCTTCACACTGCGGTGGCTTCTCTTGTTGCAGAGCATGGGCTCTAGGTGCGTGGGCTTCAGTAGTTGTGGCACATGGGCTCAGTAGTTGTGGTTTGCGGGCTCTAAAGCACAGGCTCAGTACTTTAGGTGCACGGGCTTAGTTGCTCCGCGGCATGTGGGATCTTCCCGGACCACGGCTCGAACCACCAAGGAAGCCCGATGCTATTATTACTATTCTGTGAAAATGATATTTTCTTATTGAATAGGGTTTTTCTGAGATGATGAAATGTCACAGTTTTATTGGTTTTGAACTTAAAACATGACATAAACTTTATATTCTATCTTAATTCACTTTCGAGCTAAAAATTATTAATTTCCTGAAGACCTTTCCCCCCGTGTGTTTCCTTTTTTTCTTTTGACTTCTCTGTATCTATTCTTTTTAATAACCCAAATTTCCCAGAAAGTACTTAGAGAAGGAATTATACACAGACCTAGGGGAGGAAATAGGTAAAAGTATTTCTGATTATTGTCAGAATATTGTATTTTTGGAATAATGGTTATGTTTGTCTTTGAAGTCTTTCTTCATCTCACAAAACTTTGTTTTGACTTTTTTTTTTTTTTGGCTGTGCTGGGTCTTCGTTGTGGCATGTGGGCTCTCTAGTTGTGGTGCGTGGGCTCCAGAGCTCGCGGGCTCAGTAGTTGCGGTGGGCGGGCTCTCCAGTTGTGGCATGTGGGCTTAGTTGCCCGCAGCATGTGGGATCTTAGTTACCCCACCAGGGATCGAACCCGCATCCCCTGCATTGGAAGACGGATTCTTAACCACTGGACCACCGGGAAGTCCCTGCTTTGACTTTTAATACCCAATCTTATATCATGACTGGGAATGAGTCTCAAAAGGTACTTAACAGTGGATGACTAGCTTCATGTGGCCCTTTTAAGTCATTCAGCCATAAGCTTCCAAATGTGTACCTTGTATCTAAGTAAACTTACTGGTCATGGCAATATAGTCCAGTGCCAGCACTGATAAATCAAAGACCAGCAAAGCACAAAGAGTTAAAATATGTATGCTCAATGGCCAAACATTTCACTTTCCAATACTTTCACTTTTCCTTTGTTTATTTATTTTTGATGCTATTTCATTAGATTTATCAGTCTTTCTTTTTGCCCAGGTGCCTAGAAGAGAAGTAGATAGCATGAACTCAGTAAATATTTGTTGAATGAATGAGAGGTAGTGGTCACACAGAAAAAATAAGGAAGGTTATTTAAAGTTGAGATCTTGGTATTAGGTTTTTCCATTGCACTATATTTTTGTTTTTGAGACTTTCTTATTGTGGTAAAATATACATAACGTAAAATTTACCATTTTAACCATTTAAAAGTGTACGCTTCAGTAGCATTAAGTACATTCACCACTATCTTATTTCCAGACTTTTTTTTCATGTAACTGGAATTACCCTCCATTGCACTAGAGTTTGGCAATAGTCAATAACTATTGCTAATGCTGTTTTTACTTTTATACCTCAGTGGTACTTATTCAAACTTGATTATTTGTCATGAGGAAAACAGTTGTACATTTAAAAATTTTAGTTATTCTCTTGTAGTGGTCAATTCCTTAAGGAGCAAAATGGTAGTGAATACCTGCTACGCTGGGCATGTATAGGTGAATGAAACAATGTCTGCCCTAATTCATAGCCTAAGTAGTTATTTCCACACTGCCTGGGAAAACGTGTGTGTGTGTGTAGGAATTTCTAGGATCTCTCTGACACCTCTTCCAACTACTTTCAGTGAAAAGTATTCTAAAATTTTCTCTCTGCACAAAGACTTATTCTGATAAGTATGTGTGAATTAATGATTAGTATTTCCAATTCCACTATTGTGTGTATGTATTTCTAGGATCTCTCTGACACTTCTTCCAACTACTTTCAGTGAAAAGTATTCTAAAATTTTCTCTCTGCGCAAAGACTTATTCTGATAAATGTGTGAATTAATGATTAGTATTTCCAATTCCACTATTAAATATTCCACAAAGAACTTTCTTCGCTGAAGAACGTTTATACATAATGTAACCTTAGCTTTGCTGAAGTTGTATGTGAACTAATTTACCTGCATTGAAATGATCTCTCTTATGCATGGTCTTAAAAATAAATTATTTTGTCTTTATTTTAATAGGAACAACTTTTCAACCTAATAGCAACTCCTATGTAAATCCCGATCACTTGAACTATTTCCGGTTTGCTGGACAGATCTTGGGATTAGCTCTGAACCATAGGCAGCTGGTGAACATTTACTTCACGAGATCATTCTACAAGCACATTCTTGGTATGGCTCCATTGTTATTTCCTTAGGCATTTATTTAAAGTGTTTTTCTTATAGGCTCTAGCGAAAATTAAGTAGATAAATGGTGGCATTTTTGGTGAATAATTTTTGTTTTGATTGGAGACTGTGTATGTAAGGCATTTGGGGGCCTGAGGGAGAGAAAAAATAACCTACATTTTTGATTAAAAAAAGTTTTTTTTTTCCATTTTAGTGTGTGTATGTTTATGCTAAAAATGCATTTTAATATGAATATACTTAAGAGAATTGGCACTTTTTAAAGTTTATAATAAGTTCCTGAATAGCTGTTTCAAAGAAAGGTTACATTGTAGAAATGTAAGCTTAAATTTACAGACTTCCAAATTCAGGAATTAACATTCATTTAAATCATGCTGTGAATTGGATTATATTTTGCAGTTTTACAGAGTATCTGTAGAGGGCAGTATTTCACCATTAAACAGATAAGGAAAGGCAGAAACATTTAGAATATAACTGCTGTATGTTTGCATTTTTAGGTATTCCTGTGAATTACCAAGATGTGGCATCCATTGATCCAGAATATGCCAAAAATTTGCAGTGGATTTTAGATAATGATATTAGTGATTTGGGTCTAGAACTAACTTTTTCTGTTGAGACTGATGTGTTTGGAGCAATGGAAGAGGTGCCTTTGAAACCTGGGGGTGGAAGTATTCTTGTAACACAAAATAACAAAGTAAGTATTTGAATTTTTACCTTAGCCATTGTTTGTAACTTAGCCCTGATAGTTTGCTAATTACTCTAAGTCTCCTGGCACTAGCCAGGAAAACTTTTACTGTTAGACTTTTGTAACATTTATAACAGATAAAATATTTAAATTAACTAAACCGTCAAATACCAGACTTCGAATTATAAAGGATCATTTCATTGTTGTGTTAGATATGCTGAGGCAGTTCCTGAAGCAGCCTAGAGCATAGTTCAGTTGATTGTGTAAGTTGGGCATCTGCATATCAAAACATTTGATTAGAAATATAAACTTACATCAATATCATATTTGCACTAGATCCCTATTTCATGTTTTAGAAGTACGATATTAATAGTTCCAATAGAGAGAAGAAATCCCAGTGTTTAAACTTTGTACACACTTTTGGGATGCAGTAAATTCTACGGGACCTCTGAACTTGATCTTTTTTTAACTTTATAACTTGATTATTTTTATTTATTATTATATCTCCTGTTTGTACATATTTTTTAAAAACTTGGTGCACGTTTTAAATTACACTGTTGAAAGTTAATATTACTTTAATATATAATACAGCTTTATTTTATGTTTTGATAGATTATGTAAGAAATTGGGAGTCAGAAAATCTGGTTTTGGAATTCCAGTTCTATCACTTACCAGTAGCAACTTCTGGTAAAACAGGACTAAAACCTTTTTCCTTTCCTTTTATTGGATTATAATTCCAAGACAGCTTCAGAATCAGCTAACTTAAAAAGTATGTCCACTGAACCATTTTGTAGACTAGAGATATAGTAAAATGTAGTTTGTTTGTTTTTTTTTTTTAAAGCCAAAAGACTTGGCTGTGTTTTAACCTCTTTGAGCCTCAGTTTTCTATTCTGTGTGCTTGGGATAATAATACCTCCCATACAGAATTGGTACCAGCATTTTTTAAACTGATAAACACAACACAAAAGTTAGTTTTTATTGGATAGTTTTCTATAAAAATAGGTTCCTAGGTTTCACATATCTATAGGAATGAAGACCTAAATTAAGCTAGGTAATTTTACCTTTTGAAACTTAGATACTTTACATATTTAAAAAAAAAAGAAATTTAGTTTATGAATATAAAATCAGGACCTGAGTTTTTGTACATTTATACTTAGTAAAGTTTTAGTCTACCCTCTCGTTTTACACATGAGGACACTGAAGCCTGAAGAGTTAATGGTAAAGCTGGGGCCAAAACCCAGGTCTCCTAGTTTCAAGTATAAGGTTCTTCATCCTGTTAGTAAAAGTAATCACACTGAGGTAGATCTTACTTGATTTAATATAATGAGTCACGTTAAACTCTGGAAGATTAAAATAGTAAAATGCTTAAAATAATTTTTTGAATCTATATGAACTTGCCAGTGAATGGAAATTTTTATAAAATCTTCTAATTATTAGATTGTCCACCTCATAGTGCATTTATTATTTTATTTTACAGTGGCTGCCTCCTCTCAATTAGGGGTAATGAAGTCATAAAATCTTCATTATAAGCAAGTGATTGCTTTTCATGAGAGAATCTCATACATGATTCCTATCTGTGAATACACTCTCTGGTGATTGGATTTGTCACTCCTCTCAGATATATGAAAAGTGGAAAGGCTCATTAACAATTGCATGGTAGATAGCTATATTTATACTTGTATCTCCTAACAGCCTCTCTTCCATATGACATGATTTTTGTTTAGATTTTTAAAATATGTATTTTATTCTTTTGCATTTGTGTTTTTGTATTAAAATCTAGAAAGAAGGAAGATACTTAATAAATAATAACAAATAAGAATACACTTATATTGAGGCTTGATCGTGAGTCTAGCCTGAGGCTGGAATATTGCTGTAACATGAAAGAGCTTGGATGTTTTGTTTCTAAGTTTAGCACGTTTTTATTTAACTATATTATTGACATTGTTTTGTTAATGACAGGCTAACTTTGATGATGAGGTTCAGTAATATAGAGGTAAAAGCAGGATCTCAATCATTAATATGTTAATTCTCAGCTTTTGTTTTTCTGATACAAACATTTCTCACAATAAAATGAGCCTCTCATTTTTCTAATATTACTAGTAAAGGTCAAGTGTAATTGTATATCAAATTGTTGATGCTTAAGCATTTAATGTTTGTGCAATAAGCAACCTGATTTTTTAAAATTAAAAATCTTTAAAAACATACTAACATCTTAAATTGATCACTTGATTTAGAATTGTTAAATTATTCAATTTACAAATAAAATTTTCAAACCGTGTTCTTTAGAGGTGTTATTGTTATATTTTAACATACATTTCTGTCATGAACTTTTTCTGTTACTCTAGGGTCAGCCTTTTACTTACTTAACTTTAGGTATAAAGTTATAATTGTCACATTTGGCATCAACGTCAGAATTTCTAAGCATATTGAAGCTTAAGTGACTTGCCAAGCATGTTAGTAAGAAAAAGTCGATGTAAGCTAATCTCCACATGGGGGAGTCATTTATTCCTAAATTTTATTGAAAGGCTTTGGTAATTGTAGACTGAAACCAAATAGATAAAATACCTTTGTTTAAAAAGAAGTATATTAATAAATACAAGTAATGTAGGCAGAACAGTATATATTCCATAATTGAAATAAAATTCTCTTTTAAATTCAATTTTATATCTGTCAATGATTTGTTTTAAAATCTAGAGGAAAAAATACGATCACTTGGTTTCACTTTAGAAAATGGCTGAATTACCAGGAGCTGAACATTTACATTTAAATAGTATTTTCAGCATTTTTAAAAGTTTTGCTTTAACTTTTCACTTTCACTTTTAAATTCTTGACCACACGATAAAACTGTGGAACCATAAAACCTTAAGTTAGGAGTGGCATATTTTTGCTAGGCCTTCAGTTCTAGCTCTTAGTACTGAAGAGTAAGCTCCATGGCTTTTAAGTGTTAACAACACTTTTACCATACTAATCATAAAGTTCATTAAGTCTGGGAGAGAACAAAATGGGGGGGTGAGATGGGACAGATATCAGGGAATGGAGGAGGTGGCATGGAAGTTGAGTTATAGAGGAGAAGCATTAAGTGGTCAGATAGGAGTGAGGAAAGGGAGAAGGACATGTTCTGGGCTTATAGAAGGGCACAGAGATGGCAGAGCATGGTCTGTTTGGGGAACCACAGGTAGGTCAGAGTTGTAGATCTTAGCGTAGATTGCAAAGTAAATGAGTGGGAAAAGATAAGGTGGGAGAGGTAGACAGGGACCAAATTCTGAAAGACTTTGCATCCACAATTAGAAATTTGAAAATTCTGAAGACTTAGGGATGATTGCAGATGCTGTAGAGGGCACTGACATGACTGAATTTATGTTTTTTAAGAAAAACAACACCAATCTCAACTTGGAGTATGAAAAATGGGTTGAAATGGGGCAATATTGGAGTCAGGGCAACTGATAGGTGATTGTGGCGTTGCTCTGGGGAGCATGCATGAGTGATTTTATAAGACAGTGGCAGTGAGGATGGAGAAAATGAGACATCTTTTGAGGATGTAGAATTTGTAGAACATGGTAATTAGCTGTTTGGGAAGGTGAAAAAGAAGAAGGACTCCAGGATGAGCCACTTAGGTGGATGGGCTCTAGAATGATGGGGGGTGGTGTCATTCTCCTAGTCATCAACCTCATCACATCAGTTGTATTCTCTAGTGATGATAATAGCCACTGCCTATTGAGTACTTTGTGTATATTTCATTTATTCGAGTTGTGCTCTTTATGCATTTCTCATTTACTCTAACAGCCTTTTGAGATAGTTATTTCTATTCATTCAGTGTGGGAACAGCTTTAATAATAAAAGCGTCTTACATGTATTAGGTGTTTATAATGTGCTAGGCACTGTTAAAAGTGCTTTATGTGTATTAACTTACACTTAAACAATCCTATGAGGTATAGATACCCCTTTCTACAGGTGAGGAAACTGAAGCATAGAGAGGTTAAGTAGCTTTTCTCCAAATCACAAGACTAATAAGTGGTGGTTTTGAATCCAGACAGTCTATAAATTTCAAGCCTGAGCTTGTAACTATGACACTATATTTCTTTAGAATATAGACAGTCAAATAACTGTCTAAGGGCCCAAAATTGGTAACTGGTAGACCCTCAGTTTTAATCGAGGTCTGTATGGTTGTGTAACTGCTGGGCCTCTCATATACTAAGGCACTGAATATGAACAAGGTAGCAAATACAAATTTAGTGTGTTTTCCAAATTTATGGTTAGCAAAGGGCAAGGATGGGGAGGGAGGGATAAATGAGGAGTTTGGGATTAACAGATACATACTACTATATATAAAATAAACAACAAGGACCTACTGTATAGCACAGGGAACTATACTCAATACTTGTAATACCCTATAATGGAAAAGAGTATGAAAAAGAATATATATATATATACATATATATATATAACTGAATCACTTTGCTGTACATCTGAAACTAACAAAGCATTGTAAATCAACTATAGTTCAATTTAAAAATTTAGTATGTTTTCCTCCATTTCATTTTTATTTGGTTAATACCTTATATTTTATTGCTAGTTTAATTTGATTTATTTCACATACAAGCACATTTGATACCCATCCAAGTACAAAATACAAACTTGTCTATATAGATTATTGACTTAAAGTGGATTCCTATGTGTATCTTCAGAAAAGTATACTATGAGAGATCTTTTTATTACTCTGAAAACTTTTAAAACAGTTTAGGTCTAAGGTTCTCCATATTGAGTGTATGTATGTATTTTTAGATTGGGTTTTAAATTATCTTTAGTATCTTTTTGTCAGTGAAGGAGGACATACTTTCCTCTGCATTTTAGTCGGTATATTCTAAAAATTCACTTTAAAAATCACCAAATCCAGGGCTTCTCTGGTGGCGCAGTGGTTGAGAGTCCGCCTGCCGATGCAGGGGACACGGGTTCGTGCCCCGGTCCGGGAAGATCCCACATGCCGCAAAGCGACTGGGCCTGTGAGCCATGGCCACTGGGCCTGCGTGTCCGGAGCCTGTGCTCCGCAACAGGAGAGGCCACAACAGTGAGAGGCCCATGTACCGCAAAAAAAAAAAAAAATCACCAAATCCTTGTAATGGTAACCTGAAGAGTCACTATTTTCAATGACTGAATTTGTTCTATGGAAACTGATGTAATAGGATTTTTATCAGACTATCAATCTTTATAACTAATTAGTGACCTTAAAAATAAGAATATATTGGTAAAGGATAAGTTATTGGAAAATGTTACATTGTAAAAATGTGCCTCTCTTTTTTCTTATATCTGCTTATTCCTGCAGAAGAAATCTGGTATCCTTTGAGTTTTCAGTGGAGAAATTTTCAGTGAAAACTCTTACATACCAGAGCAATAATAATCAAGTGGATAAGCCCAGGAAAGAAGCTTTTATTACTAAAGCATTTATATTCAAATGGTGAATTGAATTATGCCAGTCATAATGCCATTTTAAACTATTAATTTAAAAGTAAAACTAACTATTTCAAACAGTTTTACAAGTATGTCCAAGTATATCAGCTTACTTGGGATAAGAACATTTTGCTTTCACTATTAAAAGTTAACTATTAGTTAAGTAAACATGATACATATATATCTCTTTCAAAAATCGTGAAAAAAATTTTCAAGAAGAAAAATAGCTTCAAAAAAAAGGTGTCAATTTTCAATGTTACCACCACTCCTCATAAGAAGATGTAATTTAGATTCAAAACCTGAAAAGAAGTTAAAATTTTAAGGAAGATTTCCAAGGGGTGATATTATTCATTGCACACATTCAGAAGACTAGGAGATAATTAAAACAAAATGTTTCTGTAACTAGACATGCAATTTAACTGGAACGTAATATCTGAAAGTTGAATCTCAATCTTAGTGTTTTTATTTTTCCCTTGGCACTTATTCTTTGCTTACCTATCTTATATCAGTTATGAGGCTCAGAGGTTGAGCTAGGAAAAAGTTGCTAAGGCTCTTTTTAATTTTGTTATCTCTATGCTGAGGCTTTGTAAGTTGAAAGCTTTCTATAAACATAACTATTTCACCAGAACAGGTACTAACTCAGATTCTTTAGTATAGTTAATTCTCCAATTTACTTCTGTGGCATCTGGTATTATCTTATGCCCTCAAAGAATTAACAGTACAACTCAGGTGGGAGCACGTATACATCTGTTGGGGATAAAAATACCCCCCACACCCAAGTTATATCATCTCTTTAAATACCTTAGAATGAAGTGGGATTTTAGGTTTCCTTTATATTTAATGTTTATTTGAACAACTCTTTATGCCAGTGTTTTGTGGACTGATTGTCATCTACATGTTGACTGTTTCCTTAGAGCATTTAAGGTATTTGATGTAGTTACTCAAGGGCATGAAGTGTGTGGATGAGTCACTTCGATGCCTTCGTAGGTGGTGGGAATGCAACCAGTGTATTTCTGTACAGTATGAACCGTCAGAATGTTAGTGTATGATAATAGTGGATGTTCATAGTAATAATTGTGTCATCAAGAACACGTTAATGTGTGTTACTCTCTCTGAGGATGTGCTCTTTAAGGAGGCAGGGAAACATTTTAGAAGCAGCTGGATTCAGATTTTTTCTCTTAAACACAGTTGTCTTTCAACTACCTGGAAAACTCTTACTTTACTAAACAACTCAGGAGACTTTGTGATGGCTTGGATTTTATTTTACTGAGAAATAATTAGACCAAGATTTGTCCGTATTTAAATTAACTTAATGTGGAGACTGGTATCTGGAGGAGCTGATTTTTCACAAATTGATATCTAATAACTGTGGGCCAGAGCTACAAAAATAAATGTGGGAAATAATATTAGAGGGGACATTAGTATATTTGTGAAATTAATTTTTAAAAATGGAATGTATGAGGAAATAATAGGAATTAATTGATAGAAAAGAGTGTGTACTATTCTGATAAATATGGAATACAATGGCAAATTAAAATAAAGTGTACTTGAGCAGTTCATGCTTCGTAATTTGAGGTCTTGAATAATTATTAGTGAATAGAACCTTAAGATTATAAAAGCAAAACATCTTGAGAGAAATATATAATTATTAATGAATGAATGGTGGAGAAAAATTTTAGTATGTTCATTAAGCAGTTTAGTTAGAACAGACATCAGTTAAAAGATAATCACGTGTTAATGCTGAAATCATTGCTGGTTATTACTTGGAAGTGTGTTATATATATTATTTTTTTAGATTGGATCCTGAAAATTTAGTTTGTGTTTCTGTTTGATTGTTTGGCACACATTTCTATTTCCCTCTCTCTAGTAACTACCTGGATGTAACTTGTAGAAACTGATTAATTCCTATACAATGGAGAAAAACCTTTGGGCGGTTGGGAGTGGGATTTGGGGTGGGAGTAGATTGAATAGCAGAGACAGTAGCTTTCCCCGTGCCAGATTGCAGAAGGAGCCGTGCAGGGTTTGGGGAGAGCTGTGAGTAATCCATTGTGATAATTCTGTAGGTCTGAGATGTATGGAGAATTCATAGCCGGAATCATGTATAACTTGCTGGCTCAGTGCCTGACGTTTTTTTGGCAGGGGGAACAGAGCATCAGATTAGTGCCAAAAAAAAAAATATATTAAAGGAAGGGGCCTAAAATAGGTTTTCTCCCTCTGTGTTTAGAGCATTCATTCCTGGGAGGTGAGAACCATATACAGCATATTGCTTTTAACTCTAAAAGTTTCACTTAGTTGTAATTTAAAATATATGAATAATGACAATGGTAGGGTTTATGTACAGAGAGTGATGATAATTCATTTTGTTTGAGCCAAAATACATTTTTTTAGTTAAATTTTAAGAGACACTGTTCTAGATGATGGTGATGTGTATTTTAAAAGAAAATGTGTGAAAATAGGTTACCTTAACTCAGAATCAAATAGGCTACACTTAAATGAGTCTTTTTATCAGGTTCTAAGTGTGTTTTAAATGAATTTGTAGAATGTATGCATTCATCACATTATTTGTTGAACACTTACAAAGTGACAGCCTCTTTTTTAAGAGCTGAGGATATATACTGGTAAACAAAACAGAGCCCCTGCTTACAGAGAGATTACAGTCTAGTAAGAGATTTCAGTCAGAGAAACCAGGAAGTATACAGACAAGGAGGCCTGAGCAAGCTTGTGTTTGGGGGATAGAGTGAGGGAGCAAAGGGGAAAGTGGAAGGAAATGAGATGAGAGCAAGGCAGAGGCTGGGTCATTTAGGGCCTTATGGACTAGGAAAGCAGTTTGGACTTCAATCCAAGTGTCATAGGAAGTCATTGTAGGGTTTTGAGAAGGAGGGTATGTGATCTGAGTTATATATAAAAAATCTATACGTAATTTTAAAAAGTCACTCTGGTGTGGTGAAGAAGCAGTAACAGAGGCAAACAGAGGCAGCAGTGATACCAGATGTTGCAGTAATCCGGGTGAGAGATGATGACGGCTTGGACCAAGGTGCTAAAAGTGGAGGTCGTGAGACAAGGTCTGATTGAGAATGTTTTTTCAGGTAGATCTGATAGCACTTGCTGATAGAGGGTGTGAGAGAAACCTGGGTGATTGATTCTTAGGATTTTGGCCTAAACAGGTTAGTGAATGGTAGATTACTGGTTTGCTGAGGTGTATGAATATTTCTGCCAAATTAATTCTAAACCTTTACCTCTTAAATGAGAAATGATTATATCAATAGTGTCTTAAGTACGTGAAATTAAAAAGAAATCATCACAGAAACTTTTTTTTTTTAATAGGCGGAGTATGTCCAGCTTGTCACTGAACTTCGAATGACAAGAGCCATTCAGCCTCAGATTAATGCTTTTTTACAGGGCTTTCATATGTTCATTCCACCTTCCCTCATACAACTTTTTGATGAATATGAATTGGTAAGGAAAAACATCACTTCTTTTTTTAAAATTATTATTTATTTTTGGCTGTGTTGGGTCTCCGTTTTTGCGCGCGGGCTTTCTCTAGTTGCGGCGAGTGGGGGCTACTCTTTGTTGTGGTGCTCGGGCTTCTTATTGTGGTGGCTTCTCTTGTTACAGAGTGTGGACTCTAGGCGCGCAGGCTTCAGTAGTTGTGGCACATGGGCTTAATTGCTCCGCGGCATGTGGGATCTTCCTGGACCAGGGCTTGAACCCGTGTCCCCTGCATTGGCAGGCGGATTCTTAACCATTGCACTACCAGGGAAGTCCCAAACATCAGTTCTTTTGTTGTTATGCAACACAACACAAAACTCCAATTGATGTAGTTTAGAAATAATTTTGGAGCACAATGATGAATGGAATAATGTAGAAGACATTATGGTTTAATGTTGATTTTTAGGGAGGTATAAGATTTGTGATTGTGCTTCTCTTAAGGTTAATAACCAGATTAGCAATTTCTTAATGTGGAATGGAGTGAGCTGGTGATAAAGAAAAATGTAATGTATTTCCAAAGTGTTCTACATGGGAGATGTTGAAGGCCAATCTTCCCAAAAGCAATATTCACATTATTTCTAAATTTTTTGTTTGGCTGTATGAGGTAAAGGATACTGATAGTAACTTCTTGTACCTTTTATTTTTTCCAAAAATAAAAATTGACTGAGGGATTTTCTTGTATTTCTGTTATCTTCTCCAGCTTCTTGTTTCATCATGTATATAATTTTATAATTTTCCATTTTAACCATGTGTGGAGTCCACTGTCTTTGCTGGCCCCTAGTCTTTAATGAATGTTTTGTTTTGCTTCTTTAATTTGCTTGCCCTTTACTGTGATCTAACAGGATTTCTGATTTTATATGAATTATGTCTGCATTTTCCCCCATTTCCTTTTTTCTCTTTTATTTTTGGTAATAAATTATTTGTAAGCTCTTTGAGTTGTCTAACTCCTTAATAAAACCACACAATATTTTAAATAGAGTACAGCTGCTTTCTTAGTTTGGAATAATAAATTTTAGATTTGGAATAAAAAAATTTTATAATTTGGAATAATAAATTTTAGATCAGTGGAAAAGTGTCCTTTGGCTTTTATTCTGTCTCATAAAGTTAGTTTCACCCTATGCCTTTCATTTTAATATATGAATAAGTACATTGGTGTGTACCGGTTAATTTTACATATACCAGTATTTTCAATTTATCACTTATAGTATGTCTTAGTATAGTAGTGGACAAAATTTGCTAAATAATGTTGAAGTCCATGGTGACTTAGTTTCACTAAATGTTAGTTTTGAGGGTTTTTTGTTGTGTTTTTACGGTTAAGATGAATTGTTTTATTTAGCATAGACTTGTCTAGTTTTTGTATAACCATAAAAGTTACTATTTTTAGTATTTAAAAATGGAGGCGTACTTATGAATTGTTAAGCAGAAAATTACATTATTTTCTGGACCTATGTATAAAAAACAAATAGCAACAACACAAATAACTGAGAAAAACTTTGCCTCATAATTTACTGATACTGAGTTTAATGAAACTTTTTATTGAACTACAATATACATGAGAAAAGTACATGCATCATAAATGTATAGCTTGATGAATTTTCACAAACTGTATACACCCATGAAACAGCACCCAGATCAAGAAACTGAGAAATCCTAACACCCCAGATCCCTCTCATGTCCTCTTCCAGTCACTCTGACCCCTCATGGGTATCCACTCTCCTGGCTTCTAATAATATAGACTAGGTTACCTGTTTTCGAACTTAATGTAAATGGAATAATCACCTAGAATATATCTGACTTCTTTAGCACAGCTTTTTGTTTGTGAGAATCATGTGTATTATTGCAAGCAGTTGTAATGTGTTCATTTTCATTGCTCTGTAGTACTTCATTGTGTTAATATACTTTTTTTTTGGTCTTTTCTACTCTTGATGGACATTTGGTGGGTAGTTTTCAGTTTCAGGCTATTGTGTAGATTATATATCTTGGAGTGGAATTGCTGGGATTTAGGGGGTGCATTTATTCCATTAGGGTAGATACTAGCAAGTAGTTTTCCAGAGTAGTATGTCAGTTTACACTCCCACCAACAGGTTATGAGAGTTCTGGGTATTCTGCATCCTAAACAGCATTTGATATTTTTCTTTTTTATTTTTACCATTCAGGTGGAATAGTAGTGGTATTTCCTGGTGATTTTAATTTGTATTTCCCTGGTATTGAGTGTGTTTTTATTGGCCATTTGTGTACTCTGTTTTTGAAGTGTTCAAGTAATTTGTCCATTTTTCTGTTGTGTTTTCTGTTTTTTGTGTTTTTTTAAACACTGATTTGTAGGAATCTTTATATATTCTTTATAGGAGTCTTTGTTAGATATATGTGTTATGAAGATCTTCTACTCTGGTGTCTTTTAACTAATAAAAGTTTTTAGTTTTAACGCAGTTCAGTTTATCACTTGTTTTTTCTCTTCCCTTTTTTTTTTAAATGAATGGAGCTTTTTGTGTCCTGTTTAAGAAACTGTTTCTTATTCCAAGGTCATGAAAGTGTTTTCCTGTATTTTCTTCTGAAAATTTTATTCCTTTGTCTTTTACATTTAGGTTTGCTACTGGTAAGTTTTTAATTGTGGTTCTTACATTAGAAGTTAGGTCAGGATTCCTAGTCTGTCTTCTACTCTGGCTTTACTAAGTTGAGCTGATTCAGATGGTGGGATTGTTTTGGAAGAGCAGTGTTGTTGGCATGATGCTTACTTATGCAGTGATGATAATTATTATTATTAAACACTTAGTATTTGCCAGGTACTTCATGTGTATTAACTTTTAAAACCTTGACATCAGACCCCTGAGGTAACTTATTATTCCCATTTTACAGATGAGGAAAACTAGGCCAAAGAAGGTATGGGACTTGCTCATGTTCACAGAGTATGTGTTACAGCCAGACTGTGAACCCATGGTCTCTGACCACAGCCCAGTCTCTCTTCATCAGTATTGCCTCTCAGTGGCGTGAACTATATAAGTAGGACTTGGTTTTAGAACCTTTGGTGTGACTTTGTGTCTTTCGTAGGAAAGGGCTCTGCTACACTGGGATAGAAAACTTATTTTTTTAAATAAGTTTGTGCAAACATCTAAGCTAGATGTTAATCAGAGTTAAAGGATACTGGTTAGAGTCTAGAGTTTTAGTGAAAAGAAGGTATCCAGTAGCATCAGTGTCCTTAACTGGATGTGTATTCATCCATTTGTGGACAGAACGCAGTCTCAAGTCAAGAGGTGATTATCAGGTTCAAAAATGGTGACAACATTTTGTGATTACTGTATCTATAACATTATTACAGTTGAGGGGTTCCTCAAATGTCTGAGGGACTGTCCTGCCATACTGTGCTGCTTATGAGTTTATCCATGGTGGTACCAGGATATTAAAACACTGAGTCATGTAAACTCTAGGTAAGCTAAGAGCTGTGAACACCTGCATGACTCAGTTCCTGACTATTAGTTTATGGGTTATATATGTTGTACCTAATTAATTCCAACAGACCAATTCAGTTATTTTGTCACTCTCCTGGTGGTCCAGTGGTTAAGATTTTGCTTTCCAATGCAGGGGGTGCAGCTAAGATCCCACATGCCTCAGGGCCAAAAAACCAAAACATAAACAGAAGCAGTATTGTAACAGATTGAACAAAGACTTTAAAAATGGTCCACATCAAAAAAATCTTAAAGTAAATAGGGGCTTCCCTGGTGGCACAGTAGTTAAAAGTCTGCCTGCCAATACAGGGGACACGGGTTCGAGCCCTAGTCTGGGAAAATCCCACATGCTGCGGAGCAGCTAAGCCCGCGAGCCGCAACTACTGAAGCCCGCGCGCCTGGAGCCCGTGTTCCGCGACAAGAGAAGCCACCGCAATGAGAAGCCCGCGCACTGCAATGAAGAATAGCCCCCACTCGCCGCAACTAGAGAAAAGCTCACACGTAGCAACAAAGACCCAACACAGCCAAAAATAAAGTATATAACTTTAAAATATATATATTAAAAAAATAATAAATTATTGATTGGGATTTAAAATCTTTTTGTTATATGCGTATGTACTTTGTATTGTGGACTTCCCATTTTGTCTGTTTTCAGTCAGTTTAATAACTTTTTTTGCCCAGGTGTTAAATGGGATAATAAAGATCTTTTGTCCTCTTCACAAAGTCATAACATATGATGTTCATGAAATGCTTCAAATTTCTTGAGAGAATATCCTCTCACTCATTTTTATTCACAGTTATTAACAATGAAAGCATACTTAATATTATTAAAAGCTTATCTTCAGCCTAGAAGGGAAGAGGATTAAACTCATGGGTACAAGAAACATGTAACAATCATCCATATTCCTTTTGGCAGATCTGTGTCAGGGTACTGCCAGGGAGCAGAATTTCCCCAGATGGTTCAAATAAAGAAACTTTAATGGAGGAACTTAAAGAGGCATGGGCAGGTTAAGAAGAAACAAGGTATGGTTGAGGCATCCAGAGAATAGCAACAGTGGAAAAGCCTTATCACCCCTAGAATTGAAGACAAGTGGAGGAAGTACTGTGAGGAGCCCGGTGAGAGCCTGAACCACCGGGGGCCACCAGGTGGCAGCTCTAGTTGAGGAGACATAGCTACTGCAAAGATGTACTGAAGCAGGCAGGGAGCAGAAAATGCCCTTACCTGCAGACGCCTGCCTGTTGCCCAGTGATGGAGCCCAACCTGAAACCAACAGGCAAGAGAGCCAGTCTGTGCCTCTTGGGGCATAGAATGTGCAAAGGAAGATGGAAAATGTATTTGGGGGTGATAAAATGCACCCTACCAGAATGCTTTCGTCTAGTTAAAGTATTTTATAATACTACGGCAAGGAGGACTAAAACACACCCTAGACAGGCAGTTCTCAAACTTTTTGGTCTTAGGACCCCTTAAAAGAAAAGAGTTTGTTTATGTGGTTTATAGTAATTGATACTTAACTGTATTTGAAATTCAAACAGAAATGTAAAATTTTTTATTAATTCACATAAAAATAACAATTCATTACATATTAACATAAATAAAACATTTAAGAAATTAAAACTGCATTTTTCAGAATAAAACAAAAATAGTGGGAGAAGTGGCATTGTTTTATATCTTTGCAAGTGTCTTTAATATCTGGCTTAATAGGAGAAACTGGGTTCTCATATCTGCTTCTGCTTATAATCTGTTGTGATATGTTGCTTGGTTGAACTAAATGGAGAAAATCCAGCCTCAGATACGTTGGAAAAGGGAGAACCTTGCAGACTCCTTAAATAGATCCCAGAAACACCCAAGAGTTCTGAGACACCACCTTACATTGGCCTTCATACTCTATACTAGGAGCATACTCTATACTAGGCAGGTATATATTATGAGGAATTGCTGTAGGAGAAGTGATTTTGAACCACATGGTATCTATCTCTGCAATAACAAACTCTGCTATTCTGGCTTGTCGGTGTTAAGCTTAGGCTAGTTATTACCTCACTTTACTGTGTAAACACATCCACCTGTGTAATACGGGCTGATTCAGAGATTTGGATAAGCCTTTTTCATGTTCTCTTTTCTCTTGGGGATCATGATGGTAAATACTTTTGCCATTATTAATTCATTCTTAGTTATTGGATTGATATTTTGTTTGTTTGATGATCTTCCTGGAAAAAAGAAGGATACCAAAAGTCATTAGTAGGAAAATTGCTTTTTTTTTCACCTTGGAGAAATTTGACTTGAAAGTTGGATTGGAATTATTCCAGAATAGAGTTCTTCAAAGGCCTAAATGTGTTTTGGTTTTTTAAAAATAATAACTATTTTTATTATAATAACTCCTTTTTTTCCTAGTGATTAGGGTTTCTTGATCTTTTCCTTTGCTTAACCCAGATTTATTTAGGTCTTTGTTTTCACTTTCATACTGAGAGTATAGTATTTTTATAGAATTTAACAAATTCATAAAATATATATAAATCAAAGATAATAATGTTCACAAAATTATTGCACATATAAACTGTTGTGGCATGTGTGTTTCTATATAAAGGTAAACTGTTATCTCATGGTTTTTTTTTTTTTTTTTTTTGTGGTACGCGGGCCTCTCACTGCTGTGGCCTCTCCCGCTGCGGAGCACAGACTCCGGACGCACAGGCCCAGTGGCCATGGCTCACGGGCCCAGCCACTCCGCGGCATGTGGGATTCTCCCGGACCGGGGCACGAACCCATGTCCCCTGCATCGGCAGGTGGACTCTCAACCACTGCGCCACCAAGGAAGCCCTATCTCATGTTTTAATTAAATTGTATCAGTGTAGAGACATCTCCACATCTCACAATATTTGAGATTATTAGTATCAAGGGTTCTCTCTCAGGTAGTACTTGTTATTGATGACTTGCAGACACTGTTACAAAAATAAATCAGTTTTACATGGGATTAAATGTAAAAGTTTCTAATTAAGGCAAATTTACTATTTAAATGTAATCACTTTTTTTCCCCAGAGAAGACTAATGAAATATTTTGCTTCTTCCCCAAAGGAGCTACTGCTTTCTGGCATGCCAGAAATTGATGTGAGTGATTGGATAAAAAATACTGAATACACAAGTGGCTATGAAAGAGAAGATCCAGTTATTCAGGTAAAGTCTCTCCAGAGCTTAGAATGAAGTTAAGTTTTGCTATTTAATCTTGTAAGCTTTTCAGCACTATTGGATGAAAACCTACATTAATTAACAAAGTAAAGTTTTCCCCTAAATCTTCTCATGGGAATTGCATATGAGCGCTTTGTATGAAATCTTTTTTGATAAATGAGTTTCATGGAATAAAATATGCTTTATGAATATTGCATATTTCTCTGGTACTAAGAAGCCTGCAGTTGCTCTGAAATATGAGCTAAGTTTTTTATTGTTGTTTTTAAGTGGTTCTGGGAAGTTGTGGAAGATATTACTCCAGAGGAGAGAGTTCTTCTGTTGCAGTTTGTTACTGGCAGGTAAGAAGTGTTTTTATGATAATGTGGAAAGAATTTAATAGATTCCATTTCTAATGGCTTAGACATAGACAACTCAAAATGAATTATTACTCTGAATTGTCAATTTCTTACCTCCTTTTCCATTTTTTTAGATATTAAACAAAGGTTTATTTAGGCATTAAAGTTAAAACATATAGTAGTGCTCAATAAATGTTTATTTAAGGTATAAAAGATAAACTGTTCCAATCAGGACTATCAGCATGTATATTATATTTTATAACCTGGTAGTCTTTTCATTCTGCAGGTAAGTCAATGATAGTAGCCAACATTTGTTGCTGGGACAACACACACACACACATGCACACAATACATAATAATACCCATACACAGCAGTTTTTCTCCAATTCTTATCAAACTTTAAAGTCTTAAGATTTGTGGCCTGAAAAATAATTTGTGATACCACACTTTGGAAAGTCTACTTTTGGAACCAATTAAATATCATAGATATTAGAAAACTAGATGATTTAAACCTCTTCTAACTTACAGTTCTGAAAGATGTAAAAGAAAAGGTCTGATTTTCATTCTTTTTTAAAAAAATTAATTTATTTTTTATTTATTCATTTTTGGCTGCATTGGGTCTTCATTGCTGCGCATGGGCTTTCTCTAGTTGCGGTGAGCGGGGGCTACTCTTTGTTGTGGTGCACGGGCTTCTCATTGCGGTGGCTTCTCTTATTGCGGACCACAGGCTCTAGGCATGTGGGCTCAGTAGTTGCGGCTCGCGGGCTGTAGAGCGCAGGCTAAGTAGATGTGGCGCACGGGCCTAGTTGCTCCGAGGCATGTGGGATCTTCCCAGACCAGGGCTCGAACCCGTGTACCCTGCATTGGCAGGTGGATTCTTAACCACCTCGCCACCAGGGAATTCCTGATTTTCATTCTTGATAAGTTAGAATTTCATCTGTGTCCTTCTATTTATGAAAATATAGTTTAATCATTCCATTATAAATGTACATGGTTCTTCTAAGAAAGTTGGAACACAGAAAATTAGAAGAAATAGAAAAACTATCACCTGCCAGCAATAAGCACTGTAAATAATTTGATGTATCTTTTTCCTACCTGTTTTAAAAACATAGTGTGAATATATATCTGTCTTATATATATGTAATTTAAAGTCAACTGTTTTATTTTTAAAGTAGTTCATAACCATTATAGAAAATTTTGAAAATGGAGACTATAGATACAAGAAAATGAAAATCCCATTAATTAATTACTATTTAGAGATAACACTATTAATATTTTGCTGTATTTTCTTAGTTTTTTAGGTATATAATTAGAAAAATATACACTATATACCTATACAATATATAATATATACTATGTACCTAATTTCAAACAATAAAACATGAATTATTCACAGATTATAGACTAAAGTTATGAAAGAAAATCTTGTCAGGTTTTTTTTTTTTTTTTTTTTGGCTACTTAGTGCCAGAAATACCTAGAGATTTTAGTAATTTAATAAAAAGCGTTAAGGGCTACCCTGGTGGCGCAGTGGTTGAGAGTCCGCCTGCCGATGCAGGGGGCATGAACCCATGTCCCCTGCATCAGCAGGCGGACTCCCAACCACTGCGCCACCAGGGAAGCCTGACAATTCAAATTTTTAAAAAATCACCTTTAATATCAGTCTCTGAATATAATCACTTAACATTTTGGTTATTTTTCTAGAATTTTTCTCACATATATAAATTTTTATTTTTGAAAAACATTGTTCCTATTTTATAACTTTTGAATTTAGCAATATATCATTAAACATTGTTTCATTTATAGATCTAGTTTTTTAAATGGCTGTCTATTCTTCAGTCTATGGACCTCCCTTAATTGATATAGTCCTTTATTGCTACATTTTCCTGTTTGTGAATAATGCTGAATAAGGAAATCTTGTGCTTTATACACTTGCAGCCCAGTTTGATTATTTATAAATATAGGATAAATGTGATATATAGGATATATAGGATAAAAATATAGGATAAATTCTTAGAAGGGAAATTTTTAGATACAAAAGTATATAAATTTTTATAACCTTGAGACATTGTTCATTTAACCTTCAGAAAAATATCAGTATTCACCTCAGCCTATTTCTTTTATTCTATCAATACAGGATGTAATCATTTTTATTTTCATAGTTTCATATATGTATGGTGTGGTGTGGATTTCCTTTATTTTTTGCACATTATTCTACCATCATTTTCAAAAATTTGGTTTTAAATGTTCTTTATATATAGGGACATTAACTCGGCAAATATCTTTCCCAGTTTATCATTTGCCTTTTAATTATATTAAGTTAAACATACAGATTTCCCTGTAATTTAGATTATAAATTTAATTTATAAAAATTATATAATGAAAGTGCTAAATTAGGTTGCAAGTTTATTATCAGTACTTTCCTTATGTTTTTAAAATAAATTCTTCCGTACACCCAAGATTTTGTATATATATGTTTATCTACCTTTTTTTCTGTAACTTTTTTGTAGTTTCTGTTTTTACATACCAATTTTTAAGCCATCTGGACTTTATTTTGGTTTATGTTATAAGGCAGGGCTCTTTGATTATTTTTCTAAGCAGTTTATATTTAAACACCATTTAATAAATTATTATATTTTCCTTCATGATTCAGTTGGTATGAGTCTTTAAGATGTAGGAAACAATTATTCAAGTTCTTTAGTACTAAAAATGTCTGTTAGATTGCTGCTCTTGTAGAATAAAAAACACTTTGATTAGTAATACACTGTACGTCTCCCGTGTCAATAGTACAGTCATAGTTAGCAGTGCTGAAAAGATCTGTACTGTTTACTATTTAATTGGTCGAGAAGTGTAGCTGCGAATCCATTTAAACTGAGATGAAGAATGTGGGTAAGGAGTAGAAGCCAAGAGGGAGGAGATATGGGGATATATATATATGTATAGCTGATTCACTTTGTTATAAAGCAGAAAGTAACACACAATTGTAAAGCAATTATAAAGAGGTTAAAAAAAAAAAAAAAGTAGAAGCCAAGGAAGCTGAGGGGAAACTACATGGAGCTAAGCTTTACCTTCAGGTTGAAGAATCCACTTTTCAGCACTTAGTCTACATGGAGTCCTTGTTTTGAATTCAAACTAAGTCTTAAGTTCTTTTATTGTTGTTTTTTTTTTTTGTGGTAGGCGGGCCTCTCACCGCTGTGGCCTCTCCCGTTGCGGAGCACAGGCTCCGGATGCGCAGGCCCAGCGGCCATGGCTCACGGGCCCAGCCGCTCCGCGGCATGTGGGATCCTCCCGGACCGGGGCACGAACCCGTGTCCCCTGCATCGGCAGGCAGACTCTCAACCACTGCGCCACCAGGGAAGCCCTTAAGTTCTTTTAAACCTTAACTTTCCTTTTACACTAGACCCAGTTATCAATAGGTATTGCATTTGCCATTCTAGACCTAGAGTGTGTGTGTGTGGTTTTTTTTCCCACTTTTTGGAAAATTCTATCATTTATATTTAGATTGTAAAATGTCTTTCTCTGTGTCCATAGTATAATTTAAAAGAATCTTACTAAAGAGTCAAATGTGTTCCAGTTGTAGAAGCAAGAATCTGTATCAACAGTAACTTTAAAATATTTTTATGGTGGTGACAATATTTTGTTTATCTACAAGGCTGTCTTAAATGTCTTACTCTTGTTTCATTATCTCTTAAGAATAATGAAAGTCAGACTTGATGATTTGTGTATAAAATAGAAATATTTCATTTTTATTAACTGTAATTTTACATTGTATATGTCAGGTGTCATAATACTCAACCAAAGACCGTTTATTTTTCTCATACATGCTTAAGCTTGATGAGCCATAATCTTAGCTAAGATCCACTGGTTATTCAAGTGTGGGCCCCAGTCATTGTAGTTTAGAAGAAGAGGAGTAAGGTTTCAGAGATTGTTTGTGAATATCAGTTTACAGAATAATTTCAATTTAGATATGAAAATTGGGGGATCATCTGATTTTTTTAAGCTTATTTTTCAAAATTTATTTATATGAAAGACATTAGATTGATCATTCTGTTATTGAAATACTGTGATATAATTTGTGTAAGAATCAGTGTCAAGGCTCTCTTCTCACCTTGTCCTGGTGAAGTGGAATACTTGTTTTTAAAGTTTGCCTCTGTAGGAAATTGAAAACAGCTTGCCTTTTATTCCTTTTCATTTTTGGTCACCTTTGTTAATTTTTTAGGCAAAGGGAAATATGCAGAAAGTAATGTTTCAGTTTATAGACATATTCAGGTCTTTAGATATTCTCTTTCCCTAAGTAGGAATTGCTCATGTGTTAGTGTTTTGTTAGCAAGATGCAGGCATCCTTTTTTTTTTTTTTTTTGATGCAGGCATCCTTTTAACATTCACTTGGATTTCTAAAGTAAGCTTAGGCATTTCATCAATAAAGTGTTTAATAGCAACCAAACTACTTCCCAGCTAGAAAAGAAAAATGCTGGGAAGAGATCTGTTTATATTGGATTGTTTTTTTTTCCCCTGTGAATGTAAACATATCATCTGTGATTTCAGACAGAAAATCCTGGTGCATTATTCGACAGGTTTTTTTAGTGTGTGTGGTAAAACATACTTAATATTAAACACTTTAATCATTTTTAAGTGTACAGTTCTGTGTACATCACATATTTGTGCAGCCATCACCACCATTCATCTCCTGAGCTTTTTATCTTTCTCAGTTGAAATTGTACCTATTAAACACTAACTTTCCATTTCCCCTACCCCCAGCCTCTGGCAACCACCGTTCTACTTTCTGTCTCTATGAATTTTATAATTTTTTAAATAGATTTATTTATTTATTTTTGGCTGTGTTGGGTCTTCGTTGCTGCTCATGGGCTTTCTCTAGTTGGCATTGAGCGGGGGCTACTCTTCGTTGTGGTGCACGTGCTTCTCATTGTGGTGGCTTCTCTTGCTGTGGAGCACGTGCTCTAGGCACACGGGTCTTAGGCTCACGGGCTTCAGTAGTTGTGGCACGTGGGCCCAGTAGTTGTGGCTCGCGGGCTCTAGAACACAGGCTCAGTAGTCTCAGTAGTTGTGGCTCACGGGCTTAGTTGCTCCGCGGCATGTGGGATCCTCCCAGACCAGGGCTCGAACCCAGGTCCCCTGCATTGGCAGGTGGATTCTTAACCACTGTGCCACCAGGGAAGTCCCTCTATGAATTTGATTACTTTAGGTCCCTTATGTAAGTGGAATCATACATTATTTGCCTTTTTGTGACTGGCTTATTTCACCTAGCATAATGTCCTCGAGATTCATCCATATTGTAGCATATGTCCTTTTAAAGGCTGAATAGTATTCCATTGTATGTGTTTACCACAGTTTTCTTATTCTTTCATCCATGGACAGTTATTTGGGTTGAGTCCACTATTTGGCTATTGTGAGTAATGCTGCTATGAACATGGATGTACAAATATCTGTTTGAGTCTCTACTTTCTATTCTTTTGGATATTTACTGTAATTCTATGGTTAGTTTTTTGAGAAACTGTGATAATGTTTTCCACAGTGGCTGCACAATTTTACATTTCCACCAGCAATTGCATAAGGGTTTCAATTTCTGCATGTCCTTTCCAATACTTGTTATTTTCTAGTGATCTTTTTTTTTTAATAGTTATCTTAATGCCTATGAGGTGGTTATCTCAATGAGCTTTTGATTTGCATTTCCCTAATGACAAGTGATGTTGATTGAGCATCTTTTTGAATGCTTATAAGCCATCTGTGTATCTTCTTTGTAGAAATGTCTATTTGAGTCCTGTCCCTATTTTTTAAATTTTAAAAATTGTCCCTATTTTTTGTTGTTGTTAAGTTGTAGGAGATCTATATATTTTCTTGATATTAATTCCTTGTCATATTTATGATTTCAAAATATTTTCTCCCGTGGCTCACATTTTCACTCAGTTCATGGTGTCCTTTGGCACACAAGTTTTTAATTTTGATGATGTCTAATTCATTTTTCTTTTGTTGCTTGTCCCTTTGGTGTCATATCCAAGAAATCATTACCAAATCCAGTGTCATGAAGTTTTTCCCCTGTATTTTCTTCTAAGAATTTTATAGTTTTAGCTCTTCATTTAGGCCTTTGATTCATTTTGAGTTAACTTTTTGTATATGGCATTAGGTGAGGGTCCAGCTTCATTTTTTTGTAGTGGATATCCAGTTTTCTCAACACAGTTTGTTGAAAAGACTGTCCTTTTTCCATTGGAGATTCTTAGCACTCTTGTCAAAAACCATTTGGCCATATATTTAAGGGTTTATTTTGAGGTTCTCTATTCCATTGGTCTATGTATCTGTCTTTATGCCAGTGCCACAGTTTTGATGACTGCAGTTTTGTAGTTTAAGTTTGAAAATTAGAAACTGTGAGACTTCTGAGTTTGTTCACCTTCCTGTGGTCTCACTATGTTAGGGGACATTTGAAAAGAATACAACCAATGTGTAAATCTCTGGAAAGAGAAGTGTAAAGAATTTTCTAGTTTTCCCACCGTGTAAAACAATACAAAACAAAAACGCTTTGACTCTAGATATTTTCCACAGACAGGGAAATCATTTGGATAACATGTAAGAGCCTCTGTTGCTTGAATTAATCAAGTAAGCCATTTATTTATTCAGCAAATATTTAATGAACATCTACTAGATACTAGTCATTTTGCTAATTCGAAATATACCCATTACCAAGATTTTCCTTGCATGATTACGACTTACTAAGATATGAACTCTTAGTTCCAGGGTCCCACATGGTGGATTTGCTAATATCATGGGTGGAAGTGGATTGCAGAACTTTACAATTGCTGCTGTGCCATATACTCCAAATCTTCTACCGACTTCAAGCACATGGTATGTTAAATTGGTTTATTTAGATGCATTGCAAATTGTTCTGATTAATTTTGAATGATCAAAGGTCCAACTACGGTATTGCTGCATTGAGAGGAAAATCTCAACAGTGATCTCTATTCAACATTTTGTAATCACTGATAAATAAGTAGCTACATAGTTTCTTGCCTTCCCCTTTTTTGGTAGGGAAAATGTTTGAGGAAACTACCTACCTGTACTCTAATTGAATATGTGTAGTTCAAGTATCACTAAAGTTACACTGTCATAAGTATCACTGAGTTACACCATCATTTCAAACTAAATTGCCCTATTGCTTATTTATTTTAGGCTGAAGGGAACTTATTTTCTTCTACTACATTTGCATGCTAAAGGAAACTGCAATGCAGCAGGGTTTTGTTTTTTTTTTCCTTTGTAAATACTACTTCAGGGTTTTCCAATTTGATTGCAAATTTAAGAGGGTGGTTTTACGTTAATTTTGAGTAGTGTTTTCACTGCTAGACAAAACAATAAAAAATTTCAGAGATTTCTTAGTTAATAGTGGTATGTTTTTCTTTTAAAGCATCAACATGCTCAAGTTACCTGAATACCCAAGTAAAGAAATACTCAAGGACAGGCTTCTTGTGGCACTACATTGTGGCAGCTATGGTTACACAATGGCATAATGAAGTCTGGAAAATTCATCTGACTGCTGATGTGCAGTGCAGAGTCGCAGAAGTAATTTAGGAAACCGTCAACAGAAAAGCAGCCTAAATGCAGCCCACAGGCAGGGCTGATATTTAAAATTCATAAAGGATCAGGTTTTCTTTCTTCCCCGTCTCTTTTCCCTTTTATGTTTTCTCAGTTTGTGATACAATTAGAACATATAAATCACAGTAGTCTTCATTTAAAAAATGCTAATTGAAAATAGTAGAAACTCCTTTTTCATATTTCTTTAATATTATCCAAGAGTGTGTTAGGGCAGAATCTTATTCTACATTCCATGTTTGCTATGTAACTGTTCTGTTAAAAAGGTGTTGTCTCCTTTATTTTTCTATATAGTAAATTAATTAGGACATCCAGCTTGGTATGTCCTATTGCATGTAAAGTGCCGTTTATATTTTGGAAAACTGTTGTATAGAATGGATTAATTTACATTGTGTATAAAGCCACAAATATGTATTTTCCCATATTGAATCTATATTGCAGTGATGTTTTCTAGCCTTTCAGTATTTTAATATGTAAAGTTTAGACTGATGTGACTAATAAACAGCTGATGCAGTGACATCTAATTTATATATTAAAGCTTATGCTATATTGTATGAATTATTTGCATCTTTCAGTGGTCAGTTTTTCACATACATATATTGTCTCAAAGTTTTTCTTATGCCTTATTTTAATTTATATTTTAGATAAAATTAAAATACGATATTTTACTGGGTTTCTTTTTGTTACTGTTGTTTTATCTGTGAGCTCTAATGATACATTTGAAAACGTAATCTGATGTGCAGATTACAGTTTAAGTTTGTAATTTAATTTAATTTTTCCGTAAACTTTCTTTTTATTATTAGAATGTTGAGTTCAAGTGATGTATATGTAATACAAAGCAGTGGGTTTAATTTTAGGGTGTCTTTTTTTTTTTTTTTTTTTTTGGCGGTGCACGGGCCTCTCACTGCCATGGCCTCTCATTGCCGTGGCCTCTCCCGCTGCGGAGCACAGGCTCCAGACGCGCAGGCCCAGGGCTATGGCTCACGGGCCCAGCCGCTCCGCGGCATGTGGGATCTTCCTGGACTGGGGCACGAACCCGTGTCCCCTGCATCAGCAGGCGGACTCTCAACCACTGCACCACCAGGGAAGCCTCTAGGGTGTCTTGGAAAAGACACAGTTGAGTAGTTACAGCATACCTTTTAGGGGAAGTAGGAACACTCAGACATTTAAAAATACTAACAGGGGAATTTGTAATGTTTAGGACCTTGCCTTTGGAAACTAAAAATAGATTATCCAGTGGCATCATTATTGGTAAAATGACTCTTATATGCATATTTTCTCATATGAGCAGCCACTGTGTTTGTCACTGACAAATGTAGACAATGTATATATGTCAATATAGGCAAATATGTATTGTATATACATGTATTTAGGCATATATGTTGAAAGCTTTGCTAAGTCATAAAACTTCTTTAATACATGTTTTTTGGTCTTCTTTTGTTATTGTGGGTTTTTTTTTAATATTAAGAAAACATCTCTCAACAGATTACATTAAAAACAGAAATCTTTTAAAATTACTATTAGCCCTAAAATTAGGATTCAGATGCATTATTTACAACAAATGAAGCTAATAATTTTTAAAATGTTGGTTTTTGAAATTTAATTGTACAAGAGGTTATTGCCTTCTAACTTCAGCTAGGTAACTGATTTATTTAATATTACATTGCTGATAATTTTAGTATTTACAAACATTTATTTCTGTTTATAATCATACATTGGCTTTGTCAGATTGGTTCTTTTGCAGGTATTTATGGAGAGGAGATAATAAAACATTAAAAATCTCATGGTTTTATATCCATGAATTTGAATATTTTTTTATATAGAGCTAGCAATTTTAGGGTTTATTCTTTTATATTATCTTTAGTTTCTAAACAATAAGAATTTAGCTAATATAAAAAGATTTTATATGGATTAAAAATCCTATTTAAACTAGAGGCAGCAAGTCTTTTTAATTCTATTCCCACAATTTCTTCTGTAAGTAGATGGATATGTTGAAGGCAAATATAAAAAAATGATTAGAGATTTTCTTCTCCTTTGGGTAAAAGAAGATTACGCTAACAGGAAAATAACTGTGGTAGTTTCATATAAGGAAGAAAACGTGGTAGTTTCATATAAGGAAGAAAACAGAAATACAGCACTTTACAGGAATGAAACTAGAAGGCAAGGGAGCATATTGTAGGAAACTGATTAACGAAAACACCTGGGCAAGAGTAGATTAAGTTATTCAAATAGTTTGTGGGGATAGTGACCACGTAGTTAATAAAACCCATCTTCTAATTCATCCAAAAACGTAATGTAATCTATTGAAATCCTAGTTTTACAACAAGATGCTAAACACAGCCGGTTGTGGTGACATCTTTGTTGGCTTTGGTGGGGCAATGATAGCTTTAAACATAGGTCACACGTTGGAGGCTCAACAGATGAGTCCCACTCACACATGTGTTTTGTTTGTTACACCAATTCTAAATTTTTCGTGAGTTGTCAACATTTTAAAAATCTGGAGATTTCATGCAGAAGTCCAGATTTTTGGCTTTTGTGAGAAATCTGACAGTTTAACATTGGGCAGAGATTCCTAGAAGGCATTATTAGTAGGCTGGAATTGAGTAGAAGCTGCTTCTTGCAATGACTGAACATGCTCTCCAGTTTGCCATTTTCTTACCCCAGCCTGCTTCACTAATTTATTTTCCTGGCTGTTGACAGCATCGGAGTTTGCTTTTAAAAAAAAATCTGTGTTGATTAGAAATGTTCCCCCGGAGTGTAAAGTGATACAAATTCTTTGGAAGGCGATTTGGCAAGATCACATTTTTTAAATGTACACCATAGTCTTTGAATCAACAATTCTACTTATAAGAATTTATCTGTGGAGATACTTATTCCCATACATAACATCTTTGTACAAGAACGTTCACTAAAGACTTGTTACAGAGAAAAACAGAAATAATTTAAATATCGTTAAGGGGTTGCTAATTTTGTTATGTAAATACAATAGGAAGTATGTACAGAGAATGCAGTGGATGTATACATACTGATTCGTAAATGTTTCTAAGGTACATTAAGTGAAATAAGGTGTATAGGAGTGTTATTAGTGTGTAAATACAGTATACATAGGGTTATATGCAAGAAAAGTTTGTGGCCCAGAGACTTGCAATATCTGAGAAAACGTAAGATGGGATTAAGACTTTTTCACTATATAACCTTTTTTTCCTGTTTGTCTAAATCACAACCCTGTGTTATTTTCTATATGATATATATAAAATGTCCAGAATACTAAATCAAGAGAAGACTCAGTAATAGGTTTTATTGAATCTATAAAATGCAATAGCAATAGTGATAAGTAATGTTTTCATAATCACAAAACTTATTTTATAATATGATTAATTTAAAATGAGTATCCTAATTAAACTCTTGGTAACATAGTCAAAGAAAGGAATGCTCCTTTGCCCACAAAGCTCTGTTTCCATATTGCCTGATAATTAGCACTGTTTATAGCTCTCTCAAATTCTATTAATTATTTATTTGAATTTACACTTCCCCCCAATTTTCCTTTTTTTTTTTTTTTTTTTGCGGTACGCGGACCTCTCACTGTTGTGGCCTCTCCCGTTGCGGAGCACAGGCTCCGGATGCGCAGGCCCAGCGGCCATGGCTCACGGGACCAGCCGCTCCGCGGCATGTGGGATCCTCCCGGACTGGGACACGAACCCGTGTCCCCTGCATCAGCAGACAGACTCTCAACCACTGCGCCACCAGGGAAGACCTTCCTTTTTTAAAAATAACAAAAAGTGGTACTTATTTAACATGGGAAAATCTGGAAATCATGGATTCATGTACTGACTTGAAAAAAGCAATAAATTACACTACCCAACAATTGTATTTCCTTCTAATCTTTCTCAATGCATTTTTTTCAATAGTTGTGTTCATAAAGAACATAGCATTTAGTATCTTCTTTATTCAGCATTATATGTTAAACATATGTTATTAACAGCTTATTTGTAAACTTTCTAAAAAAGGATGACATGATATTCTGTTATACAGGTGTTTCATAATTTACTTGATCATATCTCTAAAATTTTTAACACTTAGATTTTTATATATATATATATATATATATATTTTTTTTTTTTTTTTTGCGGTATGTGGGCCTCTCACTGTTGTGGCCTCTCCCGTTGCGGAGCACAGGCTCCGGACGCGCAGGCTCAGCGGCCATGGCTCACGGGCCCAGCCGCTCCGTGGCATGTGGGATCTTCCTGAACCGGGGCACGAACCCGTGTCCCCTGCATCGGCAGGTGCACTCTCAACCACTGCGCCACCAGGGAAGCCCTCTAATATTTTTTGCTTTTATAAAAGGTGGCCTCTTTCAACACTATAGTCTCAGAGTAGTAACATTTTCTGGGTTATTTGTTGAAATGTTCATCACTTGCTCCATAGTTGTGGAATTACTGTTTGAAGGCTTAGGAAGGGGCTGTTGGAACATAGAACGCTTAAGCAGGACTGATAGGATTGTTCCAACAGCATGATTAGGGCTATGTACCCTCCCAGAATGTAAAAGGGTTAGAAGGAGGTAGAAAGCTGTGACAAAGGTAAATTAGTTTTAATAATTGCTTACTTCCAGTCTTCTTCCCAAGAATAGGGAAGGAAATTCATCTTCTATGTGACACAAGCCCCAGTCTCAGGACCCAGAACTCAAGCATTTAATGTTATATAGTTCATCTACATCAAGGGTCACTTACGTGCTTATGGATTAAACTAAAAACTTAGCCTCCATTTATAAAGTTTCCCCCAAATGGACTTACAGTCTTTTGGAGTGCAACCTTTTTGTCAGCTGGAGAAAGTGTAATAGCTGTCTTTATGAGTGGGCATTTAGCTAATATTAAAATTTTGGTTATTTTCACCACAATTTAGGCATATCTATGTATATCTATAGTCACAGTTGGTTTTTTGTGTGAGATATGTTCCCCCGTTTCCTACGTATTTCACAGTTGTTAGGCAACAAACTTACTTTTAAGGTTAACAATAGTAACAGAAATCCCAATTTTATAGTTTGGTCTAAGATATTTTAATGTGGACAAGATTTCTGTTAGAATGTCCTTTGTGAAATTCTTAGGTCTTGGATTATGGTTACTTGTCTATTGGTCCGGTGCAAATTGGCACAAATTAATTTAAAATCAGTCCTTTCATTTTAAAGATGAGAAAATTTGAGACCGGAGAGGCGATGACTTCCTTAACCAAGGAAGGATTTAGAACCTAGATTTTCTGATTTTTAGTCCACTAGGTTTTCTTTTACTCCATGCTGTCTCTTTATGACATAACCGCATTTATAAAAAGACTTTTAGAAAAACACCTGCAGCCTCCTACATGGAAGACAAACCTGTTGGGAAACTGTAACTTACTAAGCTGATAGTTAAGAGTGATTACTTGGACTGTATTTCTTTTCTCCCGCTGTGCCACAGTAAGCTAGGGTGGGTATTTTACCATCTCGGGATGAAAAGGAACAGATGTCAGACTGTAGATCATGGGTCGTCATTAACTTTTATTATCTTTATAAAAATGTTCAATTTCAAGCCTACTTGGTGCTTGGAAAGACACTGTGCCTCTAATGTTGCAAAACCATTAAAACCATAAACAGAATATAATGACTATAATGGTAGACTTGTGTGAGTGCATCGAGGGGATGCACTCCCCCTCGATGCTGAGTGAAATGGAGGGGAAGTAGTCCTAGGTGGGTGCTGGTTATACAGTTAGTGTAGAAAACTTTAAATCAATTCAGCAAATTCCCTTTAATGCCTTCTATGTATTCAATACTGGTTTAGGGACTGTGACCAGGCCCTGCCCTCAAAGAAAATAAAATTCAGTTGGGCAGGTGGAAGGCCTACTTGACCAGGTTTTAAAACTGCTGTGTAGCATATGATTAAGTGTAAAAACCAGCTACAGAAAAGTATTGGTGCAGGGGAAGAAGGGTTTACTGTAGACTGAGTGTCCAAGGCAGCTTTAAGCATCTGGCCTAATTGAATTATTAAATTGCCCTCTAGATTTGGAGACAAATTGATTAGCCTGTTGTTTGAGCAACTAACTGAAAAGCTTAAACATGATAAACTTAGAAAAAAAACCTAATGTGTGCTAGTCATTGAGTTCTAAAATATTTCATTAGTGTATTATTAGCTTGCTCAGTTCTATGTTCTAGTTATTCCTTGAGAATTCTGATCTGGTGGCTTTCATGATTTGGAGGCTGTTGTGTCCACAAGGCTCTACATTTTGCTGAGAAGAGTGGCCATATCTGATTCTTTTTGATAAGCTTATTGAAAAAGTGGGGAAGAGTGCTTGAAGTGATGTCTATACAGTATTCAAGTAAAATTAATATTCTCAGTCAAATTCTAAAATAGTATGAAGGTTCCTCAGAAAATTAGAAATAGAACCAGCATATGATCCAGCAATTCCACTTCTGGATATTTATCTGAAGAAAATGAAAACATTCGAAAAGAAATCTGTGCCCCCATGTTCATTGCAGCATTATTTACAATAGCCAAGATATGGAAGCAATCTAAGTGTCCATAGATGGATAAATCGATAAGGAAAATGTGGTACATATATACAGTGGAATATTCTTCAGCCATAAAAACAAATGAGGTCTTGCCATTTGTGACAACATGGATGGACCTTGAGGGCATTATGCTAAGTGAAGTAAGTCAGAAAGATGAACACCATATGATCTCAATTATATGTGGAGTCTTGAAAAACAAAAAAACAAGTTCTCAGAATAGATTGGTGGTTGCAAGAGGCAGGAGGGTGGAGGGTGGGCAAAATGGTTGAAGAGGGTCAAAAGGTATAAACTTCTAAAGTAAATAAGTCATGGGGATGTAAAGTACATCATGGTGACTATAGTTCATAATATTGTATTGCTTATTTTAAAGTTGCTAAAAGAATTGATCTTAAAAGTTATTGCAAGAAAAATATTTGTATGGTGACAGATGTTAACTAGACTTACTGTGGTGATCATTTTGCAATATATACAAATATTGAATCAATATGTTTTACATCTGAAACAATGTTATATGTCAATTATATGTCAATTTTTAAAAAGATATCTCTGGATTGGAAAAATAAGAATTAAAAAACAAGATGAAACTTAAACAGCTAAATTTTAAAGTTTTATATCTTGATTCCAAAAAAAAGTTGAAAAATATAGGGAACATGTGGCTTGAGAGTAATTAATGAGGGGGAAACTACCCTGAGGATTTTCGGGGACCACTAAGTAGCTTCATAAAAGCCAACAATGTGACACGAATGAATGCTAAATAGTCAGCGAAGTATCTAGCTGCATTAATAACCCTCTTTGTTTCTTGCCAAAGAGAGATAGTAGTCATACTGTTTTTTTCTTCTCAGGCTACGTATGGAGTATATATCCAGGTAGAGCAGGGTTTCTCAACCTTGGTACTATTGACATTTTTGACTGGATAATTCTTTGTTATAGGGGCTGTCTTGGGCACCATAGGATGTTTAGCAGCATCCCTGGCCTCTACCCACTAGACGTCAGTAGTATCTGCCCCCGAGTCATGACAATCAAAAATGCCTGCACACATTGCCAACTGTCCCCTGGGAGACAAAACTGCCTCTAGTTGAGAGCCACTGCGTTACAGTTGTCTCTGCAAACAGCTACTCTCACAAGGGACACTTTGATGTCGTGGCATCTGACTCTTAAGGTTGGCTCCTTTAGAGTTGGGCTGCTTTTGATTCTGCCAGGCATCTGGGTGCACCACCAGCCCAGAACCGTTCTAAACCCTATTCCTATCCTGACGTTTCTTTGGTACCACTCCAGTGATGTGCATTTGGGCTAGAAACCCAAATGAAGGTCTGTTCTGTGGTTATGAATTCTTAGGAGAGACTTTTTTCCTCCTCTCCTAGCACTAGGGATTGAGAAATTAGTCTTTCTTATTAATCTCTGACGTAGGGGGCAGTGGATCTCTGGGTCACTGAGGTCTCCCACTCCCCACCTTGCTCAGGCCCTGCACTTTGACCTGTGTCTCCATCCCCACAACCCTATGAAATCAGAGAGCCAGGTCCTCAGGATCAGTGAATATTGTCAGACTTCACCGTTCAGCTTGCCTCTCTAGGCCCACATTTTCTTGTAATTGTAGGCACCTCAGTATTCCTTCCTTTTCTTTTTTAAATTAAAAAAAAATTATTTTTGGCTGTGTTGGGTCTTCGTTGCCACGCGCGGGCTTTCTCTAGTTGTGGCAAGTGGGGGCTACTTTTTGTTGCAGTGCACGCAACATTGCACTGCAACATTGCACCGCATCATTGTGGTGGCTTCTCTTGTTGCGGAGCACGGGCTCCAGGTGTGCGGGCTTCAGTAGTTGTGGCACATGGGCTCAGTAGTTGTGGCTCGCGGGCTTAGTTGCTCCGTGGCATGTGGGATCTTCCCGGACCAGGGCTTGAACCCATGTCCCCTGCATTGGCAGGCGGATTCTTAACCACTGAGCCACCAGGGAAGCCCCTCCTTACTTTCTTGCCAGCTTGTTAGCATGTTTTTAAAAGTGTTTTCCTTTTAATTTTATGCATCAATTTTAGGTGTTTTTCAGTGAGAGGATCAGTTAGACTGACTATCTAGGCTGTGCTATGGCCTGATGTGGAAATACTCATTATTGTTTTTAGAAAAATTAATGAAATTTCTCAGAATTCAGAAGTCTTCCCAAATTCATCATTATTGCCACACAATAATCAGAGCACAAGTTGGAGAATCAGTTTGCCTAGGCTGGAATCTTAATTTTAACATTTACTAGCTATGTGGTCACAGGTAAGTTAATCAACCTCTCGTTGCTTCAGTTTTCTCCTCAGAAGAACAGTAGCTATTTCATAGGGTTATGATGAGAATTTAATAAATATACATAAAGCATTTAGAATAGTGGAAAACATTAAGTGCTTGATACATTATACATTAGTTGTTTTCTTTTTTTGGCCGTGCCACATGTCTTGCAGGATCTCAGTTCCCCGACCAGGGACTGAACCCAGGCCCACGGCAGTGAAAGCCCAGAATCCTAATCACTAGGCCACCAGGGAACTCCCTAGCTCTTACTATTCCCATTATTATCGTTCCTTCATATACCTTCTAGCCAACCTACTTTTTCATTGCCCTTTGATTGCACTGACTACGTGTCAATATTTTTCTTAAAGCTCTCCTCCAACTGTTAATAAGTGGAGGTCACTCTCAAAGAACACTTGTCCCATCACTTAGGGAGAACTGGAGAATTTTCAGTACTGCCCTCCACCAGACCCCACACATTTAGTGCTGCCTCCACATCTGCTGTTTCCTTATCTGAAGTGTGAAAGGGTTCTCTGTAGGGAGCAGAGGGACCCTGACAGTGCTGCCCTACTCAGGAATAGGACCTCACCACTGCTATCCCTCCTTAACCCAGCTACCCTAGACTAACCCTAGAACAAAAGCTCCAATAACAAGATTTCCAGCATTGGGAAGACCTCAAAACTTGAAGTCATCAGATCTAGGTTTGAGTCTCAGTCCTATGAGTTACTAACGATGTAAATGATGCTACCATCTCTATTGACCTCTCAATGTTGTTGTGATAACTAAACAAGATAAAGTACTTAAAGATCTTGGTAACAGTAAAGCCCTAAATTGGTACGGGCATTATTATGAGGTTGGGAACCCTTGTTTAAAGGATAGGAGGTCATTAAAAACAAGGCAAAGGTTTATTTACATCATGAGGAATGGAGCACACTGTTGGTAGGTGCTTGTGAGGATAGCAGGTTATATGACATGAAGCCTAGTGGATGTAATATCATTAAACGTGAACTGACATCACCACGCACAGGAGGGTACTCCTCCACCAGACCGAAAGCAGTGATCATTAACCTACGCACAAGAGGCTAGAGTTTGTGTGTCAACACAGAGTTCGGCTGTATGTACTTATTCCTCTAAGTACTCGTGACATGCTATGTCAAGAGTTCAGCAGCTGAGTTTCCCATGGGGCAGTGTGATTCATCAGGATCATTAGGATCCTCCAGGAATAGCTTCCCCGAGTGGATTGCCTTTGACAGATCAGTTTGCTTAGATTAAAAAGCAATTGCTGCTGTCTAGTCAAATTTTAGCACTTTGGCTAGAAGAAGCTGAACTCTAACTCTGTCTAGTCTATAGAAACACCTTGATGTGAAAATTACATCGAATGTAGTGAAGAGAAAACTGAGTTAGCAATACTCCGGGGTATGGTTTTGTAATAACACGAAGGAGTGTAAATGCCAAACAAAAGTGACCCTAGGCATATGTGGGGGGGGGAGTGTATTTTGCTTTTAATAGCAACTGTATCTGTGCCCGATGTACTGGGAAGGTGGTGATGGATGTGTGAGGTACCGCTCTGCTCCACATTCATACAACACTGACCACCGTTAGAACTGGAGTAGGAAGGACTCATCTTCTGGCTGAACAATGGAAAGTACTTGGAGATATAGGCAGGGGTCTCACACTTCCCCCTTTCTGAATGGACCCAGGAATTTAATAGAAGAAACAATACTATCAAGGAGAATGAAATAGCAGTATGATAAGATTTAAATCATCTTTTAAAAAAATGAGTGGAATATCTCATTTAAGTGAAATTTAAGCCTAATGCCTGACATTACATTTCCGGCCTGCATGAGCAGTAGATTAGGAAAAAAAAAAGAGGCTGAGATGTCATTAAGCTGACATCCAACCTATCTCTGGTGGATGGGCAAAATAGAGTGACACGAGTATGAGTAAGAGGAAAGTCTCATACCATCGCTTTTATCACAGCTTCCTTTTATATTTAGGCTTCTTGATCTCGTTGAATGTGGAGGCTGCCTGAGAGAAGGAGGAGATGAGAAGCCTCGCTTGATGGGCTCCTATCTACTTTCTTAGGAGTCTAAGTCCCCTGAGAGTATAATCCGCTACAGAAAGCCTTGGTTATACAGTTTTAATTTTAGTGAATTTGTAGTGAATTTTTGTCAACAAAGAGCATCATTACCATGTCCATCTATTAGTATATGTGTCGAGCTGTGTGACCATCATGATGACAGAGTTTAGACCGTTTTCATCACTCCAAAGGAACCCAGGCATCTATGAGCAGTGTGTTGAGCAGAGCACTGTGTACCAGGAATGAATGCCAGGGGAGAACGCCATGTACACGGAGGATAGCAAAGATCATCACAGTGCCTGCCACCAGGAAGAGAAGTCCAAACATTCTGCCCACTGCATCTTGGTATCAGAGTCACCAAGGAAAACACAACACTGTCAAGTGCTGCCCGGAGCAAAGCTTTTACTCACACAGAATAGATGGAGCAGCGAGATGCGCTCTAACAGAAAACGCCGGGCAGTTCTAGCTAGCGCTGCCCCCGCAGCAGCTGACACACGGCAGTCGGCCTTCACACACCCATCTCGGCCCACAGCAGAAGTACCTCAACCCCTCCTCTGTGGGTCTGAAATACTGAAATAAGGGGGTGCACCTGAGGGCCACTGAGCAGAACAAAGGACCACTCACTGAGTCTGAAACAGCCTGGCCCACAGCCAGACAGCGCGGGCAGCACCAGGGAGGCGGCGAGGCGGTGGCCACGTGGTGGAGGACAATGACCAAGTAGCAGAGCAGTTCTGAGAAGCGCGACACACACTGGTCCACCGTTCGCCGCAGAGGCAGCTCTGGCCCGCCCCTCCACGAGCCGCTCGGCCTCTTCCGGCTCTGGATGCGCAGGCGCCCTGCGAGGAGCCACTCGGGGGCCCAGTGCGTCTGCGTGCGAGCGCGGGGCCTAAAGCTCCCGGGCGCTGCGCGGGAAGCCCAGGGCTGAGTGACCCTCTCCTCGCTGCTGCTGCTGCTTCTGCGGGGGCTGTAGCGGATGCGCAGGGGGCTGCTCAGCAGCTCCTCGGCCTCCAGCCGTCTGGGAGCAGTGCTCGGCGCGTCGCGGGCCTCCGAGGGGCCTAGGAACGCGGCCTCCGCTTCGCTCACCTACAGCTGGTCCTGTGCACCTTTCGCCCCTGAGGGGCTCCCGCGAGGAGGCGCACTGCAGCCCACGCCCTGGTGCCGCGTGAAGGTGGGCAGCCGGCCCGCCAGCTGGCCCACTGGCGCCCGCCCCAGTAGCCCCAGCAGCTGCCCGGTGCTCAGCGCTCTCTGCATCAGGTGGCCGTGGCCCGCGCCACCTTGTCCTCCGGGCCCACCGCCGGCTCCGCCTCCTGGCTGAGGCCGGCTCCCATGGGCAGCTGCCCTGGCCGCTCCTGACGCTGTGCCTCAGCACCTCCTGGGCCATGGCCACCCACGGCTGGTAGTCCATCTGGAAGGCGCTCTGTGCCGATGGCCTGCGGTTCTCGGTCTGGGCTTTCTCCTCCAGACTCGAAAAGGAAGCACGCCCAGGAGTGGATGACTGTGGCATGGTCCAGCCATGGCCGCCACTGCTATCTCTGTGGCAGGGAAGAGCCCCCTGGAGACTGTCGGGCCCTGGCTCCTGGCTGGGGTCCAGGGGATCTGCAGGGGCCACGGCCGGCCCTGCCTGTGCTTCTTGTGCTTTGGCACAGATGTGCTCCATCGTGGGGAAGCCCCGGAACTGGAGCCAGCAATGAGTACCAGCGTCATGTAGGCCCCTCCAGCTACCTTCAGCAGCTTTCGCCACAGGCTGTAGACCTGGAAGAAGGTGAGCAGAGCAGGAAGAGGAAGAAGTAGACGAGCAGATGAGCCTGGATGAACATGATGCCTCAGACCCCCTTCGACATGATCGAGTGCTAGGACTGGCCTCCCATCTCCCAACATCTCCTTCAACAAGCACATCGGCACTGGGGCCATTAGGGCAGAGGGGCAAAAACTCGCTTGATCTTGATTTTCAGTATGAATACAGACTGTGAAAGTGGGGCCTCACAATCCTCCTGACCTTTTGAGTTTTAAGTAGGAGGTGTCAGAAAAGTTACCAGAGCTACGTAACTGACTTGTGGTGACGAAGCATTCATAGCGATGCTGCTCTTCCGTCCTTTGCCGTTGGCTCTTCCTATCATTGTGAAGCACAGTTTACCAAGCTTTGGATTGTTCACCCACTAACAGGGAACGTGAGCTGGGATTTCTCCGTCGTGGGACAGGTGAGTTTCACCCTACTGATGATGTGTTCTTGCCATGGTAATCCTGTTTCGTGTAAGAGGAACTGCCCAGTCATTTTAAATAATCACAATTCTGGAATTCACTTAAAGTTCAAAGAAGTGTACTGAACTTCACACTTACGAAGTCGATTTTGCTAATGCAATTTGAATGGAAAGTTTAACTTTCTACAGTCATGTTTAGGCACTCAGAATTTTGGAGATTATCTGTCTCAGGGATTACACAGCAGTCGCTCAGTGCCGGTCAATTATTGCTAGACTGGACTGAGGGCCTAGTGATGCTGGATCTTCCAATTAAAAAAAAAAAGGAAATCTGGAAATTTATGGGAAATCTCCAAGTTTTTAAATGGCAGCAATGAATTAAAAAGTTTAAAAACTCTGTTAAGATCAGGGGCCCTGCTGTTTTAGTTTATTTGTATCCTGCTTTGTCTTCAGCGTGCTGTGGATTGGTGATAGATGTAGCTAAAGAATGTAATTGAAGGAGTTCTAGGAGATTGTATGTTAACACTGACACAGACAGGAAAAAAATGATCAACTTTAGCTTTTTAGTATAAATGTTGGCTATTTAGAACCAGTTAGGTATTAAGAAGCTATGTCAGTGAACTTTCTTCCCTCTTTAAGCTTTCACACTTGATTAGCGAGTTATTTATAAAGTTGGATCTTTAAAGACACTTTATGTTAGGCCTGGGAGTTGTCCCTTTTACTCAGCTGGAACTTGACAAAATGCCTTAAAATCAAGCATTTATTCTCCTACTCAGCTCAAGTTTTAAGGACTGGTATGTTCTGGAAGCGAGGTTCTTGTAAAGAAGCATCCTGGGCACTTTGACATTCAAGGTGAACGACCTGGGATACATGGGCATGGAAAGTCCAGCACCATTATTCAAAGCAATATATTTAAAGCTATACTTGGAAGTGACTAAAGATGCATTTAAAAAATTGAGAATGGGTCCTTTTTTTTTTTTTTGGAGCTAGAGATAGAATATCCCTTGTGATCTTTTTCTTCTTGGTTGATCTTGGGATTTGATTTCTCTGTTCAGAAAAAGAGCTGGGTTGAGCATTTTGCTCTCGGAAGTGTTTTGAGCTCTTTACAGATGACTGCCGTGGTCCTTAGTTTCCTGATTCCTTTCTTACTTGAGATTTCCTTCCTGGGGAAACTTTGTCTCAGCAAAAGAATGAAGCCCTCTGGCCACATCCTGTCATTCTGGTGTGTGGCCAGTCTTTTACAAATCTCAGGAAAAGGTAAGGTGAAGTAGGCTCCTAACCCTTCTCTTTTCTACCTATAAATATTTAGAACTAGAAGCCTTTGAACCAACGCAACTGGGTGTCTAAATATGTTTTGCCAAGTAAGGCAGTCCTTTTAAAATGGGACTATTTAATGGTAAAAATGGAAATCTTGAACAGTTAGCCAGGGAGAATGCCTGGTGCTGGAAAATTTTTTAAAAATGTGGTGTAAGACTCTCTTGCTGAAAGACTGCAGTGCTTTTCCTCCCTTGTGTGTGACTTCTGTTTTGTACCCCATTTAGGCAATATAGATTTTTTTCCCCCTTAATGAACAAGCAATTGAAGTATACATTTTATGTGCCAGTAAGGTGACTATGAGACGCTTCGGAAAATTAGCCACTAGCGAGTACATTTCATGTGTGAAGCAACTCTCTGGCAGCTGGATTTAGATTAAAATTGAGAATGTCCTAAGCTAACTTTCAGGATCTTAATTCCATGTGGAACCCCACCAAAACTTTCGGCATTAAATGGAGCATGGTATTAATGTTTGAAATGTACATCACACTGGATGAGTTGGCTGGCCTTTCTGATAAAAAGTGAGTCCAGAGGCTAGACACCTGATGGTGGTGTTTATGCAAAATATATTGTCAAATTGCAGCCTATAGAAAAATAATGATCGTTGTTCTCTTTTGCTGCCATTACTCCCAGGAACATATTATTTTCTGCTCACTAGTCAAAATTATGTTAAATGACAATAATAATAATAATAATAATAGATAAGCTTCACAGGGTTTCAAACCTACCATTACCAGTTGGTTGTTCTTTGGGAATGTGACTTATCTCTACTTTGTGATGCTGCAGTTTCTTTCTTTTTCACGCGCATAGGTAAGATCCATTCAAAGCGTAAAGGAGGAGGATGTATGCTTTTCAAATGCTGACTTCCGTTTTACCACCTGCTTTTATTTATAAAAAAGAACATGTTGTATTTCTTCCTCTTCTGAATGTAATTTATTCCATTTCAGTGTGCTTTCCAGTTCTGGTTAATATTTATTTCTTATTTTGAAGGTATTCTTTATAGTTTTCATCAGATTCTTAGTTTTACTTTTGCAAACCTTAAGATCCGTGATTTCAGATTATTATTTCTTTACCCATTATAAATAACCTTTATGTATTTAATCTAATGGAGCTTCAGAATACTTAAATTGATGAAGATAGTATGTGTAACAGTGGTTTCAGTCTACCACGATAATTCTGTTTGAAATATTCTGAATTTGAACTTAAAGAGGGTAGATGTGATTTGATCTGAATATCTTATCTATTCAGGCCAAATCTATAGGTTAGAGTAGGAAAGAGGTGCTGGTAACCATTCGTCTCTCCTCTGTCTGGAAAACTTTTACCCCTTTCTTTTGTACATTTGTTAAATCCTACTTATCTTTCAAGCATCTTAGGATAGGTAGCATTCGTTACGTGTTCCACAAGTTCCTTACGTTGATGCCTAATGAAAAGCTTCTTTCATGCAATGTACCTTTAAATATGGGGAGTTTAAAATGGTCCACCTTGGGAGCATCCTTTCAATAGCAGGTTGAAGAGACTTTCCCCACATTGCTACTGTCAAGGAGAACCTAGATCTGTGTTAAAGGAGGTAGTACAGAGCAATTTGTATCGATGAAAAAAATCTAAACTTTGTTGAAATCACTATATTGCTCACCAACGAAAAAGGAGACTGTCATTTTGAAGACCTTTTCCAGTGACTGAACTGCCATTTGGCTGAATTGTCCTGGCCTACTATGAGTGGATCCCTGCCCGTAAAATGAAATCTCTTTGTTCTTGTGGTTATAAGTTTTTATTCTTTGATAATAAATCTAGTCCAAAGATATTTCTTTACTGTAAATTTGTCTCCACTGAAGCGCTCGTAAACAGTATCTGCTTCCATGACGGGTGGTAGAACCAAGTTCTAGCATCTTGTAGAGTAAGCGTATGCACTAAGAATCAATATGTGTTTTACTAGCACCGAGAGACTCATTGGATTGATTTTTTTTCCCTTTTTACCTTTATGGGCAATTGCTATAAAAAGGTAAATTAAAAAGTTAACCATCTGCTACCTCACTTTTCATTTAAAATCTTTTATTTGATTACTCTTTCCAGGTAATCAATGCTTTCTATTCTATTCTGCTGGATAGTGAGTGAAGGTGGTTTTAATTTATAGCTTTTATTTATTTAACGGCATTGTCAGAGTCACAATCTTTATGCATCCTATTAGTAGTCTGGAAAATATTTCTTACTACATCGAAACAGAACAAAATTCAATTTAGAAATATAATTTCCTGCCATGGAGACACTTGATAACAGGGGGGAGATTAATGGAGCCCAGTGACAGAATCGTGATTTAAAGCAGGATTTTAATACTGCTTTATCAGCCTACACTGCAAGTGAATTGGCTCTGAAAGAAAAAAAATCTGTTTGAAGTTGCTGAGTTGTCGGCTTGGTTGGTTGGGAAAAGGTCTCCGGACATTTATTTGGTTATTGCTGAGTATTTGCTGCATGCTTGTCTATTTGACAACATAGGAACAAACCTGCAAACAACACCAGACTTGCTTATTTACAGTAGTAACATGTTTCTTATTATTCCTTTTGATCCCACAGGAAGCTTGAATGCTGTGGAGGTCAGCTTCTGACTTAAGGGGATTATACTCAGTAAATCATGTCAAAATTAACGAATAGAGTTTTGCTGACACTCCAGTTTGGTTGGATTTAAGTAAAATGTTTAAATCGTATTTTTAATTGCAAAGCTCCTGCCCCGAAATCCCATTATAAATACTTTTTTTTCTATACTTTATAGAAGTCATCAATTTCCTTTCCCAACTATAAAAGTGTAAATCTTCCAGAAGAATTTAAATCAAATCTCAAGATTACCCCAATGGGTTGGACTGCCCACTAGAATTGTTCTGAAACAAAATTTGGAGCTTGGTGAACTATCAGAATGAGTAGTAAAGGAAGTGGGTCCAAATTTTGGTTTTTAAAAAATTTTTCTTCCAAGGAAGTTAGAGTATTCGTATTGCTGGGATTAAATTTTTTGAACTTGTGCTTGAGCTATATGAATTTTTAAACTTGGTATTTGTCTAACAAATCCCTCCTGAAAAATAAAAAAAGAAATAGGGTAAGTTCCTTACCCAGCAGCTTCACAAAAATGGCTACGTGTTTTTCAAAAGCTTGAATTTTTACATAATTACTTACAGACGAATTAGTTACCTTATTACTGAGGGAAGGAGATATGTTTAACAACTTTTATTGTTTTAACTGACTGAAATCTTGAAGAAATGAACTGAAAAAATTTGCATTAATTTTTATTAAGTTCTGTAATAAGAGTATTTTGCTAGAAGTCAGACTAACTGGGATGTAGTTTAAGGTCATTTAAAAACGCTGTGTTCTTATGGATATTTTTAAACCACTTTCTCTTTCCAAGAGAGCTGAATAGTAATAATATTGTAATATTATTGTAATATTATTGTAATAATATTGGCCTTACTATATCACAGGTTATTGAGAATATCAAATGAGATGAGTTATGTAAAATGTTTAGACATATAAAGGACTACAGCAATATAAGCAATTTTACTTAAAATAATATTAGTATATGTAGACTAAATATATTGCATTTAGGATTTTATTGGAGGAAGATGCATGATTTCACAGACATCTACTTTAGTATTATGTTGATGTAACTAACACTATCAATATTTTTTAGACTTGACCTACTGAAAGTTGTTTAGATGTTTTAAAATATACGGAGAGTAATGACCTGTAGTGCTCTTCTCTTTGGAAATAAACACATGGAATAAATGAAGTAAAAGACATGGTAGGGCCACTTTGATTTGCTCATGTTGGGCTCTCAATGCAATAAAAAAAAGAATGATAATGAAGGATAGTGAAGATGGTCAGCCTAGTGGACGTGAGTCCTAAGGGCTCTTAGCCTGGTGCTTTGGGTGGTACTCTGTCCGATGTCACCCATGTGGCACTTTTAGGCATTTGTTAGCTTGTGGACTCTGTTTGTTTGGTGCTTGAAAAAAATCCATATGTCTGAAGGGAATAGTAGAGCCCGTTAAAACTTTTCCTGGCTGAAGGCACATATGAAACTCCCAGGCAAAGCATCTTAAAGTGGCCACGCATTCACTCAGAGGGGAAGGAGTTGCTTTCAGGAATTTAAAGTCATTTTCAAGCCATAAGAATTTAGCAGAGAGGACAACCTAAAAGGGTTTTTAATTTCAATGAACATGCATATGCTTTTATTCCATCTTGTTTCACTGATCCAGAGGGACCTTTAGCGAATATGCCCCTTTGACCTTTTCCTAGTCATCAAATTACCCTCATCCTGCTTTTTCTCTTTTGCGCTTCCTTTCCCAGATGGCCTTTCTTTGGTGATGCAGTTTAAATTGTGCAGTGCCTACTCCAGACATTGCCACTTGTATTCATTTTAATCCCCTCCCTTCTGATCTTGCTGGGACACGATCATCAAGTATGCTGACCTCTTGGGAGCCGGTCTGGGTTTTGCCTGGGGTTCACGGCAACCCCAAATATATACACGTTTTATTTTCCATCCTTGTGGGCGTAGTATAGAAGATTTTGCTTCTCTTTTGTTCTTCCTTTTAAACTGCCTCTTCTCTGTGCTGAGAGTGACATTTGGAACAGGTATGAAGGTTACTGACTGTGACAGCTCATCAGCTGCCGTTATGAGTCCGAGTTGGCAAATCAAACTCGGGAGACACAGACAGGCTTTAATCTGATACTACTCTTACTGAGCTTTCTGGAAGGGAAGACAGCAGGAGACATAGCAAGGAGATGCGGCATCATCAGCTCATGGGGAGGCGCAGCAGCTCCCCTAGTAGCCGCTTTTTTTTTTGCCACCACACCCACGTGCAGGGCCAAGGTGTGTGGGGTCATCTTGTCACAAAGAGGCCACAGCCCCCTTCCCCCCTCAGTCTGGTATATGGTTTTCATCAAGCCTGAGGTCTGCATGCCAGCTTGCAGATTCCCACCCCAGGTTTTTGTTTCACACAATACAGAGGGAGACACAACTGTTCCCTATTTATCTTAACTCCACTGTTTCCTAGGAAACAGGGCCTTGGGAGACCGAGGTCATTCTCAGGCAGGCCTGCCTCAGCCAGGCCTGACGTTAACCCTTTACTCACAGTCATATATGCTGCTGTCAAAATGGTAGCATCACTAGATGCGATGCTAATGCCAAGCTTCAGTGTGCTAGTAGAGTGTCTTTAATATCAACATTTACCATTGTGTAGTTTCTAGGGCAACAAATAGAGAAAGCCTAAAATATCCATCCGTCCAGCAAACACTCCACATTTACTGAGTGTGCACTACATGCCTCACCTGATTTTAGGTACTGAGGATGCAAAAATCTGAATCTGAATTCACATCAGAATCTGGAGGGCAATTCTCTCTGCATTTGAGTTACTACAAATCTCCAAGTTCCATGCAGAGCTGAGTGCTCTCTGTGGGAGCATGAAGAAAGCAACTCACTCTTTTGCCACTATTTTGTATCTTATAGACCTTATTCAGCCTTTCCTTATAAACGTGATCATATAGAATAGTAACTGATGTCCGTAATGATGAATGACTCTGTGATGTTGTAAGCTCATAAAGTGCCCTGTGAATCACTGAAAACAGACCTTAGACTTATCTGCATTTTATTATATTCTAGACCACAAATATTCAGATCATCTTTGTATTCCTCCCACCATATCAACACAGTATTGTGTGTCGAGGAAGCAAAGGATAAAGTTTGTTGAGTTAAGTCTAAATAATACCACTAGGAACCCTTCACGATATTCAAGACATTAAGTGATGGAAAAATAAACAAGAGTACTCCAAATCCAAACTTATGGAGCTTATGCCTTCCAAGACTTCATATGTGCTGAAAAAACAGAATTACTAGAAACACATTAGGTAAGTCCATCAGCTGTAGTTCTGTAACAGGCTATGGAAGGGGAGAATGTTAAGGCATGTTACGTCCCTACCCTTGAAACAGATGTCAGGGTGCATAACCGCTGCCTCACACAAACTGGATCTGGATGTCACCAGCAGATGCAGTTCTACGTGGGGGAAGCCAGGGACCCGACCCAGTCATTCCGATTTCATTACCTAGTATACTTGTTTGTAACATGCACTGATGGTATTTATTTATTTTCCTTATTATCTGAGTGGAAAACTAATTCATGAGTCTTCTGCCAGTGTTGGGGAGAATCCAAGTTTAATGTTAGCAGAGAACCTGTTCAATGTTCAGATTTTGTTTCAACAAACAATTTCTGAGTTCCTACTAAATGCCAGGCACTTCCACATGAATTATCTAATTTGATTCTCACTAGAAATAAGCTTCTTATAATATTTCACTTTTCAACTGAGGACATTAAGTTCAACGAAGTTGAATAACTTGGCTGAGTCACACAGCTGGAAAACGGCAGAGCTGGAATTTGAACCCCTGTCTTTTGAGTCAAAGGATAATGTTCTATTTATTATACTACCACCAACTGTAAGCTGAGAAAAAAAAGCAAGAAAAATTTTATGGGACTATTTAGAAGTCACCAGGTAAGACGTTGTAAAGATAAGAAGCCATAAAAACATAGTAGCATCTTTTTAGTTCCTAAAACAAAACACATTTAGTGCCTGTTCCTTGCTTTGGTGGCTTCTAGGTCTTTTGCAAATCTCATCTCAAATGTGATCACTTCAGAGGCCTTCTCTTACTTCTTTATTTTCTATCCCACTGTAATGTTTGTTTTCTTTATTGCATGTTTCTTAATTTTTACTTCATGTTTACCACTTAAAAATCTACTTATTATCTCTTTTTGCCTTGGGCTGTGTGGTTGATAAAGCCATTGTCTCTCTAGTGTCTAGCACAATGACTGCCATATGGCAGACAGTTAATAGATACTTGTGGAATTAATTAATGAGTATATGAAATATGACCAGTGAATGGACCAAAAGTAGATGTCTGTCATCTTTCATCCTGATTAAAAATCAGAATTGGTGAAATCAGAATTATTTAAAATTGGCTGATTGAGCACACATTGTGGTTTTGTTTTTTTGTTTTTTTTTTTGGCTGCGTGACGTGGCACGTGAGATCTTTGTTCCCCAACCAGGGGTCGAACCCATGCCCCCTGCAGTGGAAGTGTGGAGTCTTAACCACTGGACCGTGCGAAGTCCCTGAGCACACATTTTTAACCATCGCTCCCTCCCCCAATTCCACTATAATAAGAGTAAAAGGTTTTATTTAACAAGGAATACATTTTCAAGGGAAAGGACATCAGGAGAAGACAACAGCCATGAAATTCCGGACGCTGGAGAGCAGATGGATCCATTGCTAATGCTAAAGCAGATTTGGGAAGTCTGAACCCTGGCCCAGAGTTGGGAAAGTTAAAAAAGCATTCTGATTAGCACTGCAAAACCCCAATAAGGCCCCCAAGTGGTGTTACAGGTTCTAGAAGGAGAGGTGGAGGTGGGCCAAGGACAGGGAGACTGATTGAAAATCTATCTAGTAAGCGGTGGCAGAGAAAGCTGCTGTCTTCAGATCCAATCTCCCTTGCTTCCTTTTGGAACAGAACCCCTTCATCACCAAGTTTTAGCTGAGCACGTGCTACCCAGTTAGCAATGACGTTTCTCGGGCTTTTTTTTGCAGGGAGAGATGGCTGCATGAATCAGTTTTAGCTCACAGGATGTGATGGGTCAGGCTTTTAGAAAAGAAGTTAATTGCCCTTCAGTTTCTCTCTCCTCTCTTTCTGTGGGCTGGAATGTAGATATCATGCGTTAACCTTGACCATGCGCATACAAATGAAGAGGACCTCCTAAGGAGAAGGTGGAGCAACAGATAGAATGCACCTGGATTTTTTTTTTTTTCTCCTCATGAAGCACAGCCTACCCATCCAGGACCATCTGTCTACTTCTGAACTATTTTCTGAGAGAAAAATAAAGTATCTTCCTAATTAACATAGAAACAGATCTTTGGACCTTCTCTCCAACTCTGCACAACCGGGTGACTGTTTCTTGCCTACCCTGGCAGAAGACTGGAGGTTTATTTATCCAGGACTGTATTAAAAGTAGGGAGATTAAGTGAATGTTTACATACTGATAGTGTGGCTCCAATTCCCCCTTCACTTCTTCTCCTCCTGGTTCCCAGAATAGAGAGTCAGGCTTTACCTGCAGGAGACTTGGAAGAGTCCTATCCAAAAAAATCTGACCAGCCCAAGAGAAAGGCCTTCATCTGCTGACATTCAGTGAATGGGCCTCTGGCAGATGACTACACAGAAGAACAAAGTAACCAGACCTCCTCCAAGCATACAGAGCTTCAATAAACTTGTTAGTACAACACTTCTAAATAGAGGCAGACAACCAGAGATGTTCATACCTTTTAGGAAAGCGTCCAGTAAGGCAGACAGAGATAGAAACAACCTAAAAAAGCATCTTGGAGGGAATAAGCACTAGGAAAGCAATAGAAGAAGAAAATAGAACCAGAAGAAATTACTATAGTCAGGGATGGAAGAAGATACTGCAGCCGTGGACAAAAAATAGTGGCTATAAAAAGTAACGTTCAGAAAACAATAAGTGATACTAAAAATTTAAACTATGAGAAAAGAAATGAAAATTCAGTGGAAGGGTGGGAAGATAAAGTTGAGGAAATAAGCCAGAAGGTAGACCAAAAAATAATTTTTAAAACATTCCAGTATTGAAGGACAAGAATTTCCAGATTCAAAGAGCCCATGGACTCGTGAGAGTATCAATGGATCAAACCAGTTTGGCATTACATGTGGAGGAGAAAGTAGGTCTAATGTAAGGGGTAGTTTTTTTAATAAGAAGGCTGATTTCCCCATTTGACCATTTAAAATATGCACATGTGTAACTTAAAAAAAAACAACAACAAACTATTTTAAAGAAAGCTATTATGTTAGTTTCTTTTCCTAACAATAATAGCTACTGTTTACTGAGGTCATTCTGTTAGGCATGAAAATAAGTTTTTTCAGACATTATTTCTTATTTTTACATGAACCCTGCAAGTGAGGTATTATCTTCACCATTTATGGAGAAGAAAACTACCCCTCAAGAAAAGTTAAATGACTTTTCCACCACCACATCTGTGTGGCTCCAAAGCCCACCCTCTGCCTTCTAGACCTGCCTTTACTTCTCTGAGATGGCTCCCCAGGACCTGCCTGGAGATCATTTTATCCCTGGCTTTATGGGAGTCCTGGGACTCAGGCTCACATGGCTTTTCTGTGTCACATACATTCATGATGGTGGCAGGAATAACAGGAGGTGCTGAATTTGATCACAAGAAGTGACAACTTTGTTCTCTTCTAGCAATGGAAGCTTTTAGAGGGCTTTTCTGCTGGCCACCGAAGGATGGATACTGGGGACCTTTCTGGTAGAATCTTGTGGGGTAGAAGTGGGAGGGTGGATGCAAGTGTCCACATGTGGATGAAATATGGCTTTTGATTCTCTTATTTTGTGAGCTGGTTTTAGACTGTTCAGTTCTGTAGAGGCAACTTCTGAGTAAACTAGAACTGACAGGTAGTAAACATGTGGCTATAGGGCTATAGCAGCAGAAATCGATGCATTTCAAGTTCCACACAGAAGAAAACAGTCAAGATGTCTCAGGTCCTTTTAGAGTGATAAATGCAATTTACACAATAAGCAAGAAGCAATGATTGGGAACAGATGGTGTAAGATCCCATCTAGGAGATGGAAAAGGGGTGTCTGACGGGGGCGATGTTGCTCACCTTAGGAACTGCCAGCAAAATTGGCTCTGAAAGCTATCAGACGCTTGTGAATATAAAGCCAAAAGGACAGGAAAAGCTGAGGCTCTGTGTGGCGTCACATCACCCGCATAATGGTGACAGGTCCTGGCCTGAGTGGTGCAGCTGGTTGCTTGTTTTAAGCAGTACTGCCTTGCTGGTCTGAGAGAACTGGAGCCGAACAACAGTTGTGTATAGACACAAAGACATTTTATGCAAGTACAGGCAAGGTGAGCCCGTGTTTCCAGAGCGCTGTCCACTGCCAAATCGTCTGCTATACTATTTGCTATATGTAATCTAAATGGTACGTTCCATTGACGGGAGACTTTGTGGGGCACAAGATGAACTCACTGAAGTTTCATGATGATATCTGTTACAAAATAAGCCTCATGCGTCTCCCAACCTGTAAAGATTGTGCATTGCAATAATCTCATTACAGGACCTTGGGAGTGAGGGACATGTCCCCTGGGGCCAGTTACCATGGCAGAGGGGCTCTGAGCAGGATATCAAAACAGCCAAACCCTGCTTTCTCAAGGCTACTCTGGGACCCTGGGCAAGTTCCCTAACCTTTGTGAAACTAGGTATCATCTGTTGCGGACGGGGATGATGCTATTCCCTACTTCAGAGCGCAGCTGTGAGCAGTCAGTAGGAGACTGCATATGGAGTGGGAGTAGAGAGAGCCTGCATGTAATCAGCACTCGATAGACGTCAGCTTTATAAAGTCACTTCTTGACTCTAAGCTCCGTTTCCTCAATCCTCGAATGGGGACAGTAAAACCCTCTCCGTGGAGTTGTTCGCGGAATTAGAGCTGGTTCAGGGGGAGAGTCAGGCTCACGCTGCATCCTTGGTGAATGGTCGCCATTATCCCTGAGCCCTGCAAACCCCGCCAGAGGTTGGAGTTGCAGAAGGATTCGGCAGTGTGATGGTTGATCCCATGAGACACACAAACCGGATAGAGATTAGTTAGGTTAATAGGATACGGTCACTTTTCACTCTCATTACCTAATTCAGTTAGGCTCATGGAGTTGTGCACCCCTGGCTCACCAGGCTCCAGGTCAGGGCTCCAACCAGGCAGTGACTGGTCAGGATGTGCCTTGTTTCCTGCGTCCCCAGGTCCTGTTGCTCCCCTAAACTACCTCCCTTTCATGTTTAATGGCTAATAGCTAGAGAAAAGGTCTAGAGAAGGTGTCTCTACTCTTTCTTACCTGCTCCTCTCCCCTTTGTTGCATAAAAAAAGATTAAGAAGGTATGGTTTAAGGAAATAAATCTAGTCTAGAATATTCCAGTGTGCCTAAATGTAAAGACTCAGAACATCGCAGCCATTTTATCATCTGTGACAGTTTCTGATCAGGGATATGGGGAGGGCTCAGCTGGGCAGTCGTGGCTCTGGGTCTCTTGTGTGATCACATCAGACAGTGGCTGGAGCTGGAGCTGGAACTGAGGAACCTAGAGTAGCTGGGTGCTGGCAGGGCACCTCTCTCTTCCTGTAGCCTCAGCACTTGTGGTCCCCCTGGCTGGGATAGTTTGGCTTCCTCACAGCATGGCGGCCTCAGGGTAATTTATGAAGCTCACGTGGTGGCTTAGGGCTCTGGCGTGCATGTTCGAGAAGACCAAGTACAAGTGCCTTTATGACCCAGGGTCAGAGGCAGGACTGTCTTTATAATTTGTGGGGCCTTGTGCAAAATGAAAAGGTGGTGCCTTGTTCAAAAATTACAAGAATGTCAAGATTGCAGTAGCAGAGCATTAAACCAAGTGAGGGGCCCTTCTAAGCATGTGGCCCTCTATGACTTCATAGGTCCCACAACTGTGAAAGTCACGTAGTGTCATTCTCATCATACACTATTGGTGGACCCATCACTAAGGTCAACCCAGATTCAAGGGCAGGGAACATAGAAACCTGCCTTGTGATGACAGGAGTGTCAAAGAATTTGCAGACATGAATTAAAATGCTCACATCCAGATTCCTCCGATTCCGCATTTTTTGGACTTTTCTGTGTTCTGCTCATCATTCTCTTCATTCTTGCTGCATGTGTATTATCCTTTCCTTAGATGAGGGTCCTTAGTACTATTTGTAGATTTTTTTTTTTCAGTTTTTATTTGAGGTGAGTCAAATATAGATTTTAAACAATATATCTTTAAAAATTATATGGAATTATGATTCTCAAATTTACTTCATGAAATGCTTCTGGCCCACCTGCAGATGGCTTGTCAGAGTTTCCTGCCTTTCACTGAGCTCTGGGCTGTGTGGCCAGCTGCCTCTGGGCTGTATCCCTTTGTGCTCAGCATCTGCCAGGGCAGAGGGAGGGGTTGAATTCATTGAATTTCTCCAAGAGGAAGAAAAACTTCTTGAGTGGGGTTCAAGCTGAAAGGAAAAAATATATATGTCCCCTGCTCTCAATACACACATAAACATAGACACACACACACACACACAGACACACACACAGTGCCACTCTTTGGACAATTATGTGAACAGTGCCCTCTACTTGGGCACACTGAACATCTTTGCCTGCAGCCGTAGAGGGTTTTTCTGTTTAATCCTCATTGTCGTGCGATCTTCATCAAGACTTTCCACATTATTGTCTTCTACTCGGGCCAGTGAGTTTCTTAATATTTTTTTTTTTTTTTTTTTTTTTGCGGTACGCAGGCCTCTCACTGTTGTGGCCTCTCCCGTTGCGGAGCACAGGCTCCGGACACGCAGGGTCAGCGGCCATGGCTCACGGGCGCAGCCGCTCCACGGCACGTGGGATCTTCCCGGACCCGGGCACGAACCCATGTCCCCTGCATCGGCAGTTGGACTCTCAACCACTGCGCCACCAGGGAAGCCCGAGTTTCTTAATTTTTAAAAATTAATTTCATATTAACTAGCTTGTTTATGTTACTTTGTTTATATGACACTAAATTCTTAGATATTAGTTAGATATTAACTAGCATGTTTATGTCACTTTGTTTACCTGTCACTTTCAATTTTATCATTACCCAATTGGAAACTCACAAGAAACCCCTACAGTATTTGTCACTCCTGATAGTTGAGAAAACCGAGGTTCAAAATGTAAGTGCCTTTTTCCAGATCAGTCAGCTTTTAAGATATGGAGCTGGAAACTGAACCCAGGTCTTCTAACTCCAAATACTTGCTGGGCATTTGTACTGAATCATGCTTTCTCCCATTGAACTTCAGACTTCACTGAATTCAGTGTTTGATGAACAATGAAAGATTATATGTAGTCAGTTCTTCATAGTAAAAATTTCTTCCATGTTTTCTTTTAGCAATTATAATGGTTTCATTTTGTATGTTGAAATCTTCTATCCATCCTTAATTTATTTTTGTGAAAGGTAAAAAGTAGAAATATATTTCTCCCCAGGTGGCTACTCAGTTGTTCTGACAACATTTATTGGACAATTCATCTTTTGCCTACTGATTTAGAAGGACACTTTTATCATATTTTAAATGCCTGTATGTATTTGAGTCCATTTCAGAACTTTCTGTTCTGCTCTATTGTTCTGTACTTTCAGGCGTAATACCATACTGCTTTAATTATTATAGCTTTATAGTATCTTTTTCTCTCTGGTTGGGCTTACCTTCTCATTACTGTCCTTTCTCAGAATATTTTTGACTATTTTGTGAGTTTATTTTTTTATTTACTTTAGGATTAGCTTGTTTCATTCCATATATTCCTGTTGGTGTCTTTACTGGGGTAGCATTAAATGGCATCTTTAATTTAATACTGAGTCTTACAAGCTATTCATCTGAATTTTAAGGTGAGTTTTCTTTTTTTTAAGATAAATTTATTTATTTATTTTTGGCTGCATTGGGTCTTTGTTGCTGCGCACGGGCTTTTCTCTAGTTGTGGCGAGCAGGGGCTGCTCTTTGTTGCAGTGTGCGGGCTTCTCATTGTGGTGGCTTCTCTTGTTGCAGAGCATGGGCTCTAGGCATGTGGGCTTCAGTAGTTGTGGCACACGGGCTCAGTAGTTGCGGCTTGTGGGCTCTAGAGTGCAGGCTCAGTAGTTGTGGCACATGGGCTTAGTTGCTCCACAGCATGTGGGATCTTCCTGGACCAGGGATTGAACCCATGTCCCCTGCATTGGCAGGTGGATTCTCAACCACTGTGCCACCAGGGAAGTCCTAAGGTGAATTTTCTTGAAGTTAACAAACGTAGGAAGATAAGTATGAATAATATTCTCATTTTATAGAGGAAGCAGAGATCTTCTGAGAGGTTCCAAACATCCTCATTCCTCAAAGTCACAAAGATGATAAGTCTTTATTTATTTATTTAAAATTTTTTTTAACATCTTTATTAAATGATAAGTCTTGAAAAGAGCCTAGGACCAGATTTTCTCCCTTATACTGTTGATCTTTCTATCACAGTTCACTCTTTACACATCTAGTCAGTCTCATCTATCCCCTTATGACAGGGAGAGGCAGGTCCTGGAGTACACCTGTCATGGCATACAGCCATGCTCAGAAACACAGTATAGTAAAAATAGCTTTAGGGTGGGGAAGACTTCAGTTCCTCCATGACTTTTTTTTTATTTTGTAAATTTTCTTTTAATATTTATTTTTATTTATTTTTGGTTGTGTTGGGTCTTTGTTGCTGCGCGTGGGCTTTCCCTGGTTGCGGCGAGCGGGGGCTACTCTTCATTGTAGCGCACGGGCTTCTCATTGCAGTGGCTTATCTTGTTGCGGAGCACAGGCTCTAGGCGTGCGAGCATCAGTAGTTGAGGCACTTGGGCCCTAGAGCGCGTGGGCTTCAGTAGTTTTGACGCACAGGCTCAGCAGTTGTGGCTTGCGGTCTCTAGAGCACAGGCTTAGTAGTTGTGGCACACGGGCTTAGTTGCTCTGCAGTGTGTGGGATCTTCCCGGACCAGGGATCAAACCCGTGTCCCGTGCATTGGCAGGCAGATTCTCAACCACTGTGCCGCCAGGGAAGTCCCTCTTCCATGACTTTGCTATTTCCTCCCCTGTTCCTGGAATGTACATTCTGTACATAGTGAAAAAAGTTTAAACTAGTTACTTGTCTTGAAAACTGAAATTAAAACTTATGAAAATAAGTTTCCTTATTGGAATAACATTAACAATAATTACAACTATAAACTTAAAATGAACAAGGAATTCATCAAGATTGATTCATTTTTGGTAAAAAAAATTTTCTTCTAAGACAACTGTATGATCATATATATGATATAATATATTTCACATTTTTGCATCATGAGCAAAAAAATTTGACAGCTTTATCAGTTTTCCAAAGATTCTCTCTTAATCAGGTGGTATTTAAATAATTTTTTCTTTGCTGTACCCAGCTGTTATTATCCCTGCTGATTTTCTATATTTTTCAATTGTAAAGGGTTCTATCTCTGCTGAATTATGATTTGTCAATAGCTTTGCTCATAATTCCAGCAGTTCTCAATCATAACTTTTGTTGCCTTAATGAATTCATTCATCTTTTGCGAGTCTGGCAATTTACTTTGTCTTGCATTGAATTTGTACTGAGTTTTTTATACAGTTTGTGACATCTGATAGTGTGGATAGCCCCCTTCCCCATGCCTCCCACCAAGGGCGTCTGCATCCTAACCCACAGAACTTGTGAATGTCACCTTATATGGCAAAAGGGACTTTGCAGATATGATTAAGTTAAGGCTCTTGAGATAGGATCTTATCCTGGATTATTGGGGTGGGTCTGATGCAGTCACAAAGGTCATTATGAGAGAAAGGCAGGAGATCAGTGGGAGTAGTAACTGCTATGATGGAAGCAAGAGCTTCCCCTTCCCCTCCACCCCACGTGTCCTCAAGTTCATTCTCTATGTCTGCATCTTTATTCTTGTCCTGGCCCTAGGTTCATCAGAACCATATTTTTTTAGATTCCGTATATATGTGTTAGCATACGGTATTTGTCTTTCTCTTTCTGACTTACTTCACTCTGTATGACAGCCTCTAGGTCCATCCACCTCAGTACAAATAACTCAATTTCGTTTCTTTTTATGGCTGAGTAATATTCCGTTGTATATCTGTGTCACATCTTCTTTATCCATTCATCTGAGGATGGACACTTAGGTTGCTTCCATGTCCTGGCTATTGTAAATAGAGCTGCAGTGAACATTGTGGTACATGACTGTTTGTGAATTATGGTTTTCTCAGGGTATATGCCCAGTAGTAAAGCAATTATACTCCAATAAAGATGTTAAAAAAAAAAAAGAAAGAGATTGGCACGATGCAGCCACCAGCCAAGGAAAGCCTGCCTCCTTTTAGAAGTTAGAAGAGGCAAGGAACGGATTCTCCCTGGGAACCTCCAGAAGGAAGAAGCCCTGCTAACACTTTGTTATTAGCCCCTCAAGACTCATTTCAGACTTCTGACCTCCAGATCTGTAAAAGAATATATGTGTGTTGTTTTAAGGGACTTAGTGTAGTAATAAGAAACGAATACAGCCGGATACCCCAAATCCTGACCTCAGAGAGGGCGGGAGTGATAGATGAAGTTGTGAGAAGTGTGGGATAAACAGAGTCAGTTCATTAGTAAATATTTTAGTGACTTTAGCTTCTGCATATAGCCTATAACTGTGGTGTGTGACAGTCTCTGTGTATCTCTACACCGAAAAATGAATATTCAAAATGCGATTTATGTAAAACTTTTCCTTCTTCTGTCTTGTCAAGAAGCAAGATTCTTCCTTGTAGAACTACTGGATCTAGTTGGGGAAATGTTTGGAGATAAAACCTGAAGAAGCTGCAGAAGATTGGTGGACTGAATGTAAGAAAGAGCCTGAAACTATCTGAGTAATAAAGGAAAGATGCGGACAGGTTAGTGAGAAGTAGAGCTTACTGATGCTGGAATATTTTAGGAGAGAGAATTAGAACAGGGGCAGCTGTTCCAAGAAGTAGGACTTAGGGGACAGAGATGAGCCAGGAGGATTTTTAGAGTGTTACTGTGTATTGTATATTGTAATTTATACCTCTGTGGCTCCCCAACCAGCTCCCCTTCATGAAAATCTTCAGAGTTAGGCTTCTGTTTGATTGTTTTAAAAATAGGTCTCTAACGATGCTGGTCCTAAAGCAGGAGGAGGCACCTCTTTATTTGGGGTGTATGTTTTCAAAATAAACTCATTATTTCTTCCCTAAGGCTTCTAAGGCAGGTCCCTCTGGTCCGTGATGTTCTAGGCTGGGACCGGGATGTCTGCAGCTTCCTGATCTTTAGCAGTGGGGGTGAACCCTTCTTGTTGATTATCTTCTCAGAGGTGCCTTTGTGGCATTTTGTGCTTTCTGAATAGCTCCTGTTGTGGGCAAGACCTTCAGGAGAGAAAACTTTCCAACCTCAGCTTCATGCTTCTGTTTCTCATTTTCTTTGCTTTTCTGCACTTACAACAGTCAAACATCTGTAATGTTAGAATTCCTTCCTCTGGCTGCAGTTTCCTTGGCCTCTCTTGTAACTGACTGTTTTGGATGAATATTCCTCTTTGGGTCAGCTCCTATATTGTTTTGATGAGCACAGTTTGGGAATTTGAGAGTAAAGTCTGTGAACTGTGTACATTTGCACACAGGTGCCCATGTCCTTGTACCACTTCATATGCCATCAACTAAAGTCCGGTTCTGATCAGTAACGACCATGATTACAACCAGATTCAGGGTTTGTGGTCCAAAGGAAATGCAGGCTACCCAGCCATTTTCCACATCGCGCTTGGTGACTTTTCAGCCTGAAGCCCTTGGAGGCTTCTGGGCAGTTTCAATTAGGTGTCTCCTTTACTGTGTCCTCTGTCCTTTCCCCAGAGAGAATCAAAGGCAGTTTTCAACTTTGAAATACCCTCTCCATGTTATCGGGCTCCTGGTTCCTGCATGAAATTATCCTATAATGTGCTATGAAAGTTGAGTGTTTTAGTTTTATTATTGTTATTTTCCCTCTCAATTGAAGTGTAGCTGAATGATTAACAGTTGGTCAGAGAGGTCATTCAGGGGGCACAGCTTACTGGTAATGGCACTGCAGAGCCACATGTGTTCATGCTTCCCATTCCCAGCAGCGACTCCCTCATGGGAAAGAGAGGCTGTGTCCAAGTATTTATGACCTGAACTGATACATTCAGAGAGAACATAATAGGATTTATTTTCCTTTAGGCTCCGGAAGTCCTGTGTTGCAGTGCCCACATGGACTATCTTGTCTCGACAGTGCTGCATGAAACACAGCCAGGTCCGAAGAGCCAAGGCCTCCAACTGGCCTGTGTAACTGACAGGCAGGCACGTGGTCATGGCTAGTAGATGCATCTTTTCTGTCTCTAAGGGTATAATTAAGTCCTGAGTGATTACTGAAGAGAACTAATAGCACTGAAAGTGCAAAATGAGGCACGGAGTTCTTCGTACAAATGAGAAGCAAGGACTTGTGTCAGCAGATTTTTGACAAAGGTGGAATAAATGGACAAGCCTCAGTTATCTTTTTTTCTTCTATGTGAATGTGGTGAGCAGAAAGAGTCTGTTACAGACAGAATCATTTACTGAACAAAGATGAACATTTTTACATAAAAATCTATGTTTTGCCTGGTGCCTGGCATGCTAGGATTGTTCTGACAAAAAGTAAATAGCAAGGTGATATTGAGATGCGAGAGCAAAGAATTTATATCAGTCCATATATTATTCCATGAAAAGATCCAATCAATTTTACTCCCATTGCCAGAGGAAGAAGTTATGCAGCCATGTTGGGGTAAGGTTCACAAATTGTTCTCCAATCAGGAAGTAAATAATATCTAAACCCTGCAAATTGAATTTCTATTAAGAAATGTATCTCTGGCTACTCTGGGGTTTATTAAATCTTTTAGTGCTTGTGGAGGAAGGCAATATATCTCAATGTACAAACCCAGACTGATTGGGGTGAAGAATTTTAATTTTTAGGGTCAGGGACATACCTCACCTTTTAAAACAGGTTTAATGAGAAGGGAGCAGACAAATGTTGCTTTAAAAGCCATTCTAATTCTTCCTGTGTTGTCCTTTATCCATATTACCACCCTGTTGCTAGTTTCATGTACTTTACAAATTGGAATTAATGGATTTTTTGCATAAGAGTTTCAAGGTCACAATGTCATAAATTGAGTAAATAAATAAATCCCTCTCTCTATCATCGACTTGCTGTGTACTTAACATCTATATATTCATTATTTTCTGCATTCATAAGATGCCAGTACTGCTATTAATAAAATTTGTATTTCCTGTACAGGGCTTGTTTAACTAGAAAATGTAAGTGGCAGTCCTTAACCTAACATTTTTCAAAGAAGAACAAGTGGAAATGTTTATTCTGCTCTTGCACTGCCCATTTTCAGATTCTCTTCTATAAGAACAAGTGATAATAATAGCAGCTATTATTAATCTATATTGAAAATTTACTACGTAAAAGGTATTTTGCACGTAGCTTCTCATTTAAGAAAGGTATTATTATCCTCATTTTTATGGTGGAGGAAACTGAGGCTCAGAGAGTTTTAAGAACTTGCCTGTGTAGTCAAGGATAGTAAGTGTCAGAGCCAGATTTTGAATCTGGTCTGTCAGGATAGGCTGGATTAGGCTGGATTATGCCGAAATCTCGGTGGTTTAAGACAGCAAAGATTTATTGTTTCTAACCCTTGGCATCACATGTCCATTTTGCCTCTAAGGGGTCTCTGATTCATGGTTTATTCACGCAGAATCCAGGCTAGATAACTGGACAGGGTGACTGGGAGAGTGAACAGGCCAGTCAGGCATGGGCTCTTATGGCCTTCTCCCTGAAAGTGATGAGCGCATGTCTTCTCTCATTTCATTGGCCAAAGCAATTCACTTGGCCCTGTCTCATTTCACTTGGGCAGGGAAATGTGTTATTACCATGTGTCAGGCAGGCAGGCAGGCAACAGGCCGTGTCGGTGGATAGCTTAATACCATGTGTATTCAAAAGAAACCTATGTTGGTCTTTGTATATGTTAGCTTTAAAAAATTCCAATACACGTTAGCTACAACTTAAAAAGGGCCCTAGATCTGTTCTAAGGTTCAGAAAAGATATGACCACTCCAAAACTTGTTCGAATTCAGTTATCTGAATTAATGACTTCCTTGTAGAAGGATTCAATGGTTTTATGATTTGTTTCCCTAAAATGGCAGTATTTATAATGATTTGTTTGTTAGCTAGATTTTAAGGAATAGATAGATTTAAAAGTAACCAGCATGAATATGTTGAGAAAATAATTTAAAGGACAGAAAACATTTCCTAGTTCCTGTGAGGGTCCCCCTCAAGGATTCCCATGTATGTAATCCATGGCCGAGACTGAAAATCAGAATTTTAATTCAAGTGGGATAGATCATGTGGTACCTTCCTCTGGGATTGTTTTTGTAAAATAGGAAGGTGTAAATTAACTCTCAAGTGTCAATTTGAACAAGCCCGTGAAGCACATGACAGGAAGATTGGTTAGAGAAATTTCTGCAGCAGAGAGGACAGTGTTGGTTGGGACTTGAGGCAAGAGAAATCTTAGCTGTCCTAAAATAAAAATTCTGTGCACTGATGGCAATTACTAGCCTGTCACACAGAAATAGAATGAGATCATCTGGAATTCTGTCTTGTAGTTTAGTCCAGAATTTGTGATTTTAACGTTGACAGTTAAATTTTGTGCTTCTTTCAACATGTAGCATAGCAGCTCCGTAAAGGCATAATATACCTACCAGAGCTCTTAGCTTCTGCCTTGCCATGCCGGCCAGGGCTCTTGTGTGCTCTGTGAAAGATGCCATCACACAATCAAAGTAATATTTTCCCTGAGGTTCCCTGGGGCAGACTGGTTCTGCAATTTTCCAGTAATTGTTTGGGAAAGACAGCCCTAGATTTAGTCTTTCTCTTTAATCTTTCCTTCCTCAATTCTCTGCACCGTGGCTCCTGGCTTCTCTTTTGCCAGCCTCACTTAAGTACCTGGGACTGGGGTGGGGTGGGCTGTGCCATTAATTACGGAGTGGGGTTCAGTACCTCCCTGCATGGGCTGCTACTCCAGAAATCCCCTCTAACCCTGCAGGCCAGTGCCTAAAATATCTCTCCACAATTGTGATGATAAGGTTAAAGTATTCCTCGGCATCGGGACCTGTGGAAGGAAGAGCTGAGGTGACCTTTTGGAGTTAACATACTTCGTTTGAGTTCACAACCTGGGAAATGACTCATGTTTGTGCATATAGACTTTTTCCTTTTACTTATCCGCTCCCACAACGAACCTGTGAGGTTGATGGGCCACAGGTGATTGGTATTGATTGCTTTTATTACTTTTTCCCTCCATTTCACTGGTAAGAAGATGGAAGCTCTGAGTTGTTGGCCAAGTCAGAAAATACTAGAATCGCTTTTCAGACTCCAGGTCCGATGCTCTTTTCTTATACAATGTTGACATTTTCTTGTTAGCATCTTGTTATGAGGGGTAATAACATAGAAGTAATTAATAGTATTCCAATGTACTCCTTTTAGAATCCCCAGTAGTTACCTGGCAGTTACAGACCTGGACTTCCTATGGGAAGAACTGCTTGGGGATGGAGTCCCTCTTGTGATGTGGTCTGCCGCCCTCTGCTGGCCAAGTAGCCCATTTTTCTCGTTGCTTGGTTTCTTCTGGGTTTAATCTTGATCTTCCTAGTGCAACATCTTTCAGCAGAGTGTGCAACTCTTATCTGAAGGTGAGAAACCATTCTGGTTGGCACTGCACTAAGGAGAATAGCAGAGAAAATCAGAGAACGTAGGATTTGATACTTCTTCAACCATATACTCTTGGGTGTGAAGGCTCCCTTTTCTCCTGCCATCTACTGAGGGACACTTTCATTACCCAATTCCCAGAGTGGCCCTGGCCTCACCTTGGCTCTGGCATTCTCCTAATTCCCTTTAAAAGAGAATAAACTCTCTTCTCCAAGTCATGCCGAGGGAGGCAGCCAAGAGGACTGATGCCAGAGGTATATCACACATCTGGAAGCCTAGGAGAGCAGGAAGGAACTGGGCCGAAACTCCTCAGGATGGAGAGGATCTATGACTAGAGGTCAGAAAGGCAGGTTGGGTTCTGCAGGGTGGCAGTGGGGGCGTGGGTCTCTGATGGGAAGAAGTAGGTCTTCATGGAGTGGGTCCAAGTCCAATCGACTAGCCAAGCCTACAAGGCAGGCAATTGAAAATTGAGTGAAAGTGCTTAGGGTGGCAGGGACAGATGAGCAGCTTAGCTAGTTAAGAGTCGATTAATAGATAAGAGGCAAGAGTGCTCACGTGCTAACTTGAGACTTTTGTTGCATGATCTTCTCTAGGACAGTAGAAAAGCAATTATATATGGTAGCCTTGAGCACTGTCAAAAGGAATTGTCAATTTGCATCGTCTGTAACATACTATCTATGGGTTGTTAATTACGATTCTCACTCTGATGAGTCTTGGAACAATTTATATAATTACCATACCTGTCACCACATTTTCTGGTACAAATACCAGAAGTAAGGTGGCACATTATCTTATATGGTGGTTCTTAAAGTGTGGTCTCTGGACTAGCCGCATCAGCATCACCTGATGGAAATTCATTAGAAATGCAAATTCTTGGGGCCCATCCCAGACCTCCTGAATCAGACACTGGGGGTAGGGCCCAGCAATCTGTCTTTGAACAAGCCCTCCAGATGGTTGTGATGCATGCTCAGGTTTGAGCAGCACTGCCTTAGATTATAAGAATAAATGACTAACATCAGATTGTTTCCACTAAGGAAGGACTAGAAATGATTTGTTGGCTGAAGGGGGAAAGGATGCAGAAAGACAAGGCAAAGATTTAAAAGACACATGTCTCTGCTGTGTTCAGAATGGCTAAGATTGCTTGAAGTTTGACCACTGGATAAATTGGGGCAATAACAATATCATACAGCTTAAAGCTGGGTTGCCAAGGTCACAAAAGGGCAAGGTGGAGAGTCAAAGAAATGATGACAGCCAGGATTGATCAGGCACACTCTATGATTGTTCTGGGACTTGGACGTGAAGTGTTGCCCTGTGTTCTGACTCTGTGACTGACCTTCTTTGATATAGATGCAGTAAAATGATACCTTCCTGAAAAGGGCAAGACCAAAATTATTTCAAAGAAATTAATTTTCGCAGATAAAAGGAATTGACAGTGTCCTCTGAGAATTTTATTTAAAAATATTTATTCAATTTGGGGAATAATAAATGATGAAAGCCTCAGAAAGCTTCTTCTTTAATCCTTTATTAAAAGTATGATTCAAAAGTCTTCAGTTAAGAAAAACACAGAAGGGCCATAAGCATCATCCTAGTTTTCACTGTCTCGTTATTTCTTTCTTGAAAAACCAGCATTTTAAAAAACATGGTGTTATATAATGAAGTGTTTCTGGAGAATTTAGTCCTTATGGCTGGAATTCCTGAAACTGCAAAAATAAGTCACTGGTTGTCATCTTGTGCCAGGGAGATGAAGGGAAACCTGTTCTCAATTACTGGGCAGCTGGTATGTTTTAATTGTTTGCTTTTTATAAGCAGTAAAATAAAAGTAGTCCTTAAGTATGCTTATACACTGTTAATGCAGTGCTTCCCACACTTCTCCTGCATCACAATCCCCAGGGAACTTGTTAAAAATGCAGATTGCCCACCCCTCGAGGTTATGATTTAGTAGGGATATGAGTTCTAACAAGCATCCAAATGATTTTGGTGCAGGTGGTTTGAAGACCACACTTTTTGAAACCCTGCCCAGGATCTACCCATAATTTATGCGCTCATTATTTGAGCATTTCTGAAAGTGACTGACAATTCACAAAAAGCCAGTTTAGTGTAGGTAAAGACTTAACGGTGAGCAACACATGCTTACTCTAATAGAGCTTCGTTATTTGGCATTTGGGGCAAATGAGTATTACACACAAAATTTTTTTTAAAAATTAACAGGCTTTATTTTTTAAAGCAGTTTAGGTTTGCAGAAAATTGAGCAGGTAGTACAGAGTTCCCTCTCTGCCCTGCTCAGAGTTTCCCCTCTTGTTAACAACTTGCATTAGTGTGGTACATTTGTTACAACTGAAACAATATTGGTACATTATTATTAACTAAAGTCTATAGTTTACCTTAAGGTTCATTCTTTGTGTCATACAGTTCTATGGGTTTTGACAAATGCATCATGTCTTGTGTCCATTATTATAGTATCCTACAGAATAGTTTCACTGCTGTAAACAAATCCTCTGTGTTCCACCTATTCATCCCTTTCCCACCCGCCTCCCTGAACTCTTGGCAACCACTGATCTTTTCATTGTCACTATAGTTTTGGCTTTTCCAGAGTGTCATATAGTTGTAATCATACAGTGTGTAGACTTTTCAGACTGGTTCTTTTCACTAAGCAATATGCATTTAAGATTCCTTTATGCCTTTTAGTGGCTTGATAGCTTATTCCTTTTTACTGCCGAATAATATTCCATTGTATGGATGTCCCACAGTTTGTTTATCCATTCACTTTTTGGAGGCTATCTTGTTTGCTTCCAGTTTAGGGCAATTATGAATAAAGCTGCTCTAAACATTTGTGCCCAGGTTTTTGTCTGGATGTGACTTTCAGCTCATTTGACTAAACACTTAGGAGTGTGATTGCTGGATTGTATGGTAAAACTATAGTTAATTTTGTAAGGATCTGCCAAACTGTTTTTTTTTTTTTTTTTTTGGACTCAACCACTGTGCCACCAGGGAAGCCCTGCTGAACTGTTTTTATAAAGTGGCTGTATCATTTTGCATTCCCATCAGCAATGAATGAGAATTCCTGTTGTTCCACATCCATGCCAGCATTTGATATTGTTCATTTTTTTGATTTTTGCCACTTTAATAGGTATGTAGTGGTATCCAATTGATGTTTTATAATAATTTGCAGTTATCTAATGACATATGATGTTGAACATCTTTTTATATGCTAATTTCCCATCTGTATATCTTCTTTAGTGAGGTATCTGGTTGGATCTTTTGCCTGTTTTGTGATTGGGATTTTTTTTTAATTTATTTTAAAAAATTTAAAAATTATTTATTTATTTATTTTTGGCTGCATTGGGTCTTCGTTGCTGCGTGCGGGCTTGCTCTAGTTGTGGCGAGCGGGAACTACTCTTCGTCGCAGTGCACGGTCTTATTGGGGTGGCTTCTCTTGTGGAACACGGGCTCTAGGCTTGCGGGCTTCAGTAGTTGTGGCACGTGGGCTCAGTAGTTGTGGCGCACGGGCTTAGTTGCTCCGCGGCATGTGGGATTTTCCTGGACCAGGGCTTGAACCTGTGTCCCCTGCATTGACAGGCAGATTCTTAACCACTGTGCCACCAGGGAAGTCCCTGCGTTGTTTTCTTATTGTTGCATTTTAAGAGTTCTTTGTATGCTTTGGATACAAGTCCTTCATCAGATATGTTTTTTAAATATTTTATCTCAGTCTTTGGCTTGTCTTTTTATCTTCTTAACAGTCTCTTTTGCATAACAGAAGGTTTGATTTTCTTGCAATCCAGCTTACCAATTTTTTCCTTCATAGATTGTGCTTTAGGTGTTCTATATAAAAACTCATTGCCAAACCCGAAGTCACCTAGATTTTCTCCAGTGTTATCTTCTAGAAGTTTTATAGTTTTGCATTTTACATTTAGGCCTATTATCCATTTGAGTGTTTTTGCAACATGTGTAAGGCCAGTGTCTAGATTTTTTTTTTTTTTTTGCATGTGGATGTCCATTGTTATACCGTTTGTTGCAAAGACTGTCATTTCTCCACTGAATTGCCCTTGTTTCTTTGTCAAAGATTAGTTGACTATATTTGTGTGGGTCTATTTTTGGGGTCTCTATTCTGTTCCATTGAACTGTTTGTCAGTTCTTTCACCAATACCACACTGTCTTGGTAATTATTGTAGTTTAACGTATGTCTTGAAGTCAGGTAATGTCAATCCTCAGACTTTATTCGTCTTCAGTATTGTGTTGGTTATGCTGGGTCTTTTGTCTTTTCATAGAAGCTTTAGTTTATATTTTTGTCCACACAAAATAACTTGCTAGGATTTTGACTGGGATTGTATTGAATCTATAGGTCAAGTTGGGAAGAATTGATATCTTAAGAATATTGACTCTTCCTAACCAGGGAAATAAATTTTTTGATACATAAACATTTCTCTGTAAGCTTTAAAACTTTACATAATAAAATATTTCACAATAATATTTATGAAGTGTAATGTTAATTTCTCTAACTTTCTAAATGTATATGAAATAAAATTTGACATTTTCCTTATGGCTTGGGGTGATTGTTTTGAGTCTGTGCACTGGTTACTAACACAGTTGTTTCTGCTGCTTCTTATTCTTTCTCTGTATCAGGTATCTTAGTTATCATTATGGCTAATTGTTTGCATATCTTTGTCACCAGCTGGATTGTGGGCTTCTTCAGGGCCAGGATCCTATTGTGGCCATTGCTGTCTCCCAAATCTGGTGGACTGTTTATAAATGTTTGTCAAGTGGATCGTGATTGTCTCTAATATCCATTTCTCTCTCTTTCAACTTTTGCTTCTAGTCTGTTGTATTAAAGAAAAACAGAAAAGTCAACTTCGTTAAGAACTGCCTGCTTAAAAAGAGTAGATAAAGCTCTCAACAAAGTCCTTAGTACAATTTTTGTGGGAGCTATTGTGGCTTTTGGTGAAGTACAGGCTACTGTGTTGTTGTTTTTTTCTTTTTTTTGGCTGCTCCGCACAGCTTACGGGATCTTAGTTCCACGACCAGGGATCGAACCCTCGGCAGTGAAAGTGCAGAGCTCTAACCGCTGGACCACCAGGGAATTCCTGACTACTGTGTATATTTAAACATATAGAAAATTTGAATTCCCATGTGCTCTCCACCTAAATAATTGTTAACATTTTGCCATAATTTCTTTGTCTCACCCATTCAGTGTAGTAACACACACATATATTAACAAATACAAACACATATCCTGTACCATTTGAAAATTTGTAGTAAGTTCAAAAGTTATAAATACTTTAACATGTATCATCTAAGAATAAAGACAATGGAAATACTTTATTATACTTAAGGAAGTTAATAGTAATCATAAACATTATTTAGCAGCCATTCCATATTTAAATTTCTCTAGTTGTTACAAGAATGTCTTTTTATAAGCCAGTCTAGGTTCCCACATTGCAATTGGCTGGTGTGTTGTGTTTTGTGATGTGATATGTTAGGTTGTACTGTGTGGCTTTGGGTAAGTTCTCTTACATCCCTGTGTAGTGTAGGATTATCTATAATATTGTTTTGAGCTCTGAGAGTCTATGAGTCTATAATTATAGGCCATTTTAGGTCTATAGTTTTGCATTTTATTTTTAAGGAACCAAAAAAATAGAAATGTTATGAAGGAATTTGACAGGAACTGGTAAGCCACCAAATAGAAGAGCAGTGTATTTAAGTCAGCTTTGAAATACCAACAAAACTCGGGTCAATGTCCATGGAGTTTTTTTTCCCAGTTTTATTGAAAAATAATTGACATATGTTACATGGAGCTTTTAAATGATTTCTTCTATGTAGAACTCAGCTGTGTGAAAGTAAAAGTCTATCTATGGAGATTGATGTCTTTAAATACCACTGAGAACCAGGGTAGGAATTGAGGCCATGGACCACTTATTGAAGCTTTTTCCAGCACAATAATCTTCTTAACTATTATGACCCTGCTCAGAAAATAAACATTTTAGACAACTGAATTAATTTCTCATGCCAAATAGTAATAATTTAAAAATATTTTAAAACCTATCATTTTGTAATAATTTTAGACTTTTTGAAAAATTACTAAAAATAAGAACTCTGCATATCCTCCACTCAGATCCCCCAGATGTTTATATCTTCCTTAGCTAAAGTACAATTTTCAAAATTCCTTCAAGCTTTCCTTAAAAAAAAGGGTTTCTTTTTTTGCTTGAGGGGTATCTTCATTCACTTTCATATTAGACTGTCCACTATTCTTGGACTTTAAAAATCCCGTACCCATTTTACAGACTGGATAAGATCATTCTTTACCACATCCTCACATTTACTTTTAAAATTTCTAACCTCATTTCCAGTATTTTTCCTTATAAGGAGCTAGAGAGCCACTACAAATATGGTAGGGTGGGTTCTGAATAACTTGTCTTTGATTTAAACTTAAGGCTTTATTCGGGAGAACGCCTTTTAGAACAGAAGTATGAAAAAAAATATTAGTAAAGCACTTGTATGACAAAGTTGGCTGCAAAATTCAGAAATGAATGTTGGCATTTTAGCTTCCTCCTAGTTACAATTTTAAAAAATTGTCATTGCCCTGAAGTGCTTAAGAGATTAAGGCCTTTACTTTTTTTTTTTTTAAAGCTAAAGTCCTGAGAATAATTTACAGTCAAACTGCTTATTTTTGTTATTTTTGAGATTAATATGTAATGTTTAAATAGTGCTACGTGGTGTTTCCTCCCTCTACCCCGCAGCTGTACTATACTGTTATATCTTTTATATCAATATATAAGCATTTCATTTTAAAACTATGTTCCAGACTAAATAAGCTTAGCGTCCTCAAGCAAAATATTTAAAATCTAATTGTAATTAACCTTGACTTGTGTTATGACTTATTATTAGCATAGGCCTTTCAGTTGCTTTGGTTGATTTTATGAATTCTGACACTTGTCTTGATAAAGCTCACTTAGAGAGACATTTGGAAGTGGTATTGGTGAAAAGATGGCTTAAAATTCAGGAATTTGGGCAGGAAGTTATGTAAATTCAATGTAAATTTATATTTTATTTTTATGTGTACAATTTAATCATTTAAAAATTTAATAGGATATTTCTTACATGAAGTTCACCATTATGTTCATCTTTCTTAGAGGATTAGTGAGATTAAGGGAATAATATTAACTCAAAGCCAAGAAATTAAACTGTGAAAGCCAAAGAGCCAGGCTTTAAGAAGTTGCTGTAATGAAAGTCTATCAAAAAAAAAAAAATCGGGATAAGAATTAGAAAGCTTCCACATATAACTCAGTTTGTTCTTTTCTTTTTTTTCTTTTTTTTTTAATAGGGAAAAGAGTCTTTGGTCAAAATGGATATGTTAGGCTATCAAAAAACATTGTAGCCTCATACTGCTGCTTCCATGACCTTAAGAATATTATTAGTGCCCCATGGGTATGGTAACCAGATATCTTTGATAAGATCAGTTTCTTAAACTAGATTGCCAAGGTAAAGTTTAAAACATGAGGAGAAATTTAAATTTATCACTGAAGAAAGCTAAATCTACCTGTGTAAAAATGTTAATACCAATTAAATTATGTTAAGAATGGTGACTGGGTGGAGGAAGAAAGGGATAACAGAGAGAACTAATCTACATGGACCAGTCTGGATGTGTTTATCTGCTAAGTAACAGAAAACCCTGACTCAAAATGGCTTACACATGAGGAATATTTATTATCTCACATAACACGAAGTCCAAATGTGAATGCTCCAGATTGTTGATTGATTCAATGGTCAATTCAGTTGCTCAACACAGCAGAAATATAAGTTCTCTGCATCTTTCTGTTTTACCCTCTTGGACCTGTTGACTTAGTTCCCCACATGGTTGCAAGATGGCTGCCACAGCTCCAGGAATGGTCATGAACACAATGACATTGGGCACAGGGGATGTTTATCCCCAACTATCTTCTTTGTTAGTAAGGAGAGAGAGCCTTTCCCAGATTTCCCACACATCATTGTATCCAGAATTATACCTCATGCCCATGTCCAAACTAATCCTTGATAATAAGAACAGGAAACCAGGCAGTGTGGAGTGGGCCCCCCCTCCCTTTTCTGAGCACCAGCATGTACAGAGGAGAGGAGACACCCAAACAATGTAAGCATCTTTTTAGCAAAAGGGGAAGAGAGGACTGGATTTTGGTCTCTTCTACTATGAGTAGCATCATTTTTCCATCTCTAATCAACCTTCAATATTTAGTATCAAGGGATTGGGAGGAGCTATCAAATGAATTTACCATATATGGGTCCATGTGTTAATAAACCAATGTGCCAAAACAGACTCAGCTTAAAGACATTGAGGGAAAGAAAGTGGTAACTCAGTCAATGAGTACAAGTTCAGCTGTGCTCTGAGGGCTGAAGCACATCAGTGCTGTGACCCACAAAAGAGCAGTTAACCTTCTTCATCTCAAATCTGTTTTAGCTATCTATAGAAGAGAATTTCTATTTTAAGCTGAAGAGACTTCTGCAAAATATCTGGCTGTGGAGTTTATGAAAAGGATTCTGAAAAAAGGATGCATTTTGTGTTATCTTAACAATATGTCTTATCCTGAGGCTTGTTTGAAGTTGGTAAATAGAAACATGTAGTTCCAAAAGAGATTTTGGTGTATACACCTATACGAGACACGTGGAAATTTTAAACACTTTTGAAATGTAAAAATACAATTTATAGCTTATCAAAGTACATGGTAGATAAGAAATGTGACTGATTATTCTAATCCTTTACTTTGAAACTATGTTGCATGGCTTGGTCCATAACTTCCTGCCCTTCCACTTCATATAGCAATAAAACCTTATAAATAATAATTTAAAAAACCCCTCAGAACCCTTTACTTCATGACCCATGTATGTGTAACGGATTATGTAATTCTGGTTAATTGCTTGTCTATCCCCACAGGACTCTAAGCTCTCCTGATGGTTTCTGAATTTTTCTATAGGATGTGGCTTTGGGACTGCAATCTCTTTGAAGGGGAAGAACGTATGGAGAGCTTGAAGTTTTGTTTTCCCAGGACTAAAATCATCATGAACAATCAGAAGAATGGTAGTGAGGGTGAGCATGGGGGTGCTGGTTGACATGGTGGGGCCTCAGGCACCCCTCCAGCCACTCCTTGGTTTATGGTGAGCAACTCAGACTATGTCTGTAGTTCACTGTCATCTCCCTAGCAGAAAACAATGTGATTCCAAACACTAGTTGAATGACCAAATAAGCAGAATCTATTCCCATTTGCCAAAAGCAGAAACTAAGTTACTTGTCACATGAAGTAATGGGTGTTGACTTTTTCTTTGTTTTCCTAACTGTAAAGCTTGCAGGAAGTGGAATGACAGAATTTTTTTTTTTTAACTCTAATGGTCCAGTTGTGTAGAGATGTGTATTCCCCCTTTCTGAAATAAATCTTCATGTGATTTTTTTGTGAAAGGGTACAAAGGGAATAAAATTTACTAGGTATATACACCAAAATCTCTTTTGGAACTACATGTTTCTATTTACCAACTTCAAACAAGCCTCAGGATAAGACATATTATTAAGATAGCACAAAATGCATCCTTTTTTCTCAGTCCTTTTTATGTCTGAAGATCTCTCTATCTCACCTTACATTTGACGGGATCCTTGAGTGTTGAATTTTAGTCAATATAATCTGCTCTCAGAATTTGTGGTCATTGCTTTGCTACCTCCTAGCATTTACTGCAACTGGTATATAAAGTGTTGGTCTTGGAAATTGTCTTCAGTCAAAGGAGCTACCCTGGAATTCAAATAAAGATCTCTCAGAGTTGATATAGTCGACAGAGAAAATGGAGTCTGCAAGTTGCTAGTTCAAAATCATAGGATGAGTACACGCAGTGGGGTTTAGTGGTTTTAAGCATGAACTTTGAAGTCAGACAGTCCTGAGTTTAAGCCATAGCTCCCCTTCCTTCTTATTTGATGCGTTACTGTGGAAAATTACTTAACCTCTTAAGTCTTAGTTTCCTTGTGCATAAAATAAAGGAGATAATAGTGTGTATAACATGATTGTTGTGATGATTCAATCGGAGTGCTCACTAAACCTTTAGCACGTAAAATGCCCTCAGTAAAATATATTTTTCATTATTATTGTTAGAATCAGTCATAATAATAACTTATATAAATGTCTTGATGAGAGTTTATGGGGCAGCCCATTTGTACAAGAAGCACATTTAAAAAAATTATAAAAAAGCGTAAGAACATTGAAGTGAAAATTCAAATAGCATAAATGTGGATAAAACAAAAATGAAAAGACTTATTTGCCCTACAGCCTAACTTTACTTCCCAGAGGAAGCCACTGAGAAATGTTTAAAAATTAATTTTTCTTTTCGTCCGGAACCGCCATCTTCCAGTAATTCGCCAAAATGACCAACACCAAGGGAAAGAGGAGGGGCACCTGCTACACGTTCTCTAGGCCTTTTAGAAAACATGGAGTTGGTCCTTTGGCCACATACATGAGAATCTACAAGAAAGGTGATACTGTAGATACCGAGGGAGTGGGCACTGTTCAAAAAGGAATGCCCCACAAATGTTACCATGGCAAAACTGAGAGAGTCTGCAGTGTTACCCAGCATGCTATTGGCATCCTTGTAAACAAACAAGTTAAGGGAAGATTCTTGCCAAGAGAATTAACGTGCGTATCGATCATATTAAGCACTCTAAGAGCCGAGATAGCTTCCTGAAACGGGTGAAGGAAAATGATCAGAAAAAGAAGGAAGCCAAAGAGAAGGGTACTTGGGTTCAGCTGAAGCACCAGCCTGCTCCACCCAGAGAAGCACACTTCATGAGAACCAATGGAAAGGAGCCTGAACTGTTGGAGCCCATTCCCTATGAATTTATGGCATGATGGGTGTAAAGAAAATAAAAGACCTGGACGGTATAAATGTTTCTCTTAATTGAGTAGAAGTGTGTGTTCCCCTCCCCCAAACACATATTTAAAGCACACACACACACAAAATAAAAAAAATTAATTTTTATGTAAAATGTCTCCCAAACACTCATTAAGGTGGTGTATCAACTTTGAACAGTGTCAGTTGACCCCATGCCATAAAAATTGGTGAATGTAGGTCTGTTTTCACATTTTCTTTCTACCTCCGCCACACTAACTTCATTTGGGTTAATTACATTTTAGTTTTTCTATTGATTGCTTTTATAAGGTTAGATTATACACCTAAGCCCTATTTCTTGATCTGATTTAGACAAAATCATGCTCCCTGTGATTGACATGAGGAAAGTAGCACTCCTATCCTTTCCAATTCCCCTTCCCATATAACCAACTCCCAACTGTCATCACATATATTACTTTTACATTGTCAAGATATATTTATATTCTGTTTGGTAATATATATTTATATCTTACATGTTGGTCTGTAGGTCGATTCTGAAAATGGAAAATAAAGAGTTTTTATAATATTATGATTACATAAATATTTTCTTTGCAAAACCAAATAGTGTGATTGGACTTGTGGAGAAGATATAATCTTAATGTCACAAAACCAGTGTTGTTCATAAAGAATGTTCTAAGCACAAAGCTCAGATGGACTTTTTTTTTAACACTGTCAATTTTTCAAGATCATGCCACTGTTTATTTAGACCTCATTCTTTTCCATATTTGTTTCTCCTGACACTTTATTTTTCTTTTTTATGCAAGAAAGCATCATATCTTAAGATTGTCCAGCTGCTTAACCGTAATTTTTCTTTAATATAGATTAACCATATTAGGTGCAAGGATACCATATTAGGTTACAAGGGAAATAAACTTTCTCATTTTTTTACGTCTCAAACTATATCTATCTTACCCTCATATTTGATAGGATTCTTGGGTATTGAATTTCAGGTTCAACATTACTTCCTCTGAATTTGAGGCCATTGTTTGGCTGTCTTCTAACATTTAGTGTGACTGATGATAAATCTGATGCCATTCTGTTTCTCATTCCTGTGTATGAAACTTTAGTTGGTTTGTTTCATCCTCAGGAAGGGCTTTTGGAACCTTCTCTTTCCTTGGGATTATTGAATTTCACAAGGATTTGTTCATGTTTTCTGCTTGGCTTTCACTGGGACTCCCATATGAAGACTCATGTCTGTCTTCAGCTCTGGGAGATTTTTTTCAATCATATATTTCATTATTTTATCTCTATTTCTTTTTTCTTTCTGGAACTTTTATGAGATAAATATGTGTTCTTGAGGGTTTATCCTCTATGTATCAACTTTCCTTTCATATTTTCTCTTCTCTTTTGATTGTATGATGTGTGTGATCTTTTTATATTTCTCAGTCATATTTTTAGTTTCCAAGAACAATTTGGTTTCTATTTCCTTTCTTTTTTGCAGGGAGAAGGTTATAATATCATCTCAAATATCTCTGGGAGTACTAAGTAGCTTTCTTTTGTATCAGGTCAGTTGTTTTCTTTGTTTTCTTTGCTCGTCTTGGTCCTTCTCTTTTGGATTCTTGCTGTTCCTCAGATACCGTTAATGCTTGCTTGTCTACTCAGATTCGTGAATAAAGAACAAAGTTCATTGATAAAGGTAGCTGCTGTGGGTTTTCTTTGTGTCATTGTGGTGAGGCACTGATTTTTAAAAGATCTTTTTTGATTGAAAAATTAATGCATACCAAGACTAAAAATTAAAAACAAAAAAGAAGGTATACACCGAAAATCATCAACCTCTCAGAAACCCTCCCAACTGTTAACCACTGTTACTAGTTTCCTTAGTCTCCTTCTATATAGAAAGTATATACAGGAATGTTTATATTTACATAGTCTCTATTTTCACAAAAAATGGTAGTAAGCTATACCTGTTGTTCTTCACTTTGCTTTAAAAAAACAATTTATTTTGCAGAGTATTTTGCATGTGGATATATTACTTTTCATGGCTGCAGAGTTTTACATTGAATAGAAGTGCTGGAATTTATTGAACCATTCTCCTATTGATGGAAAGGAAGTTAGATTCCATCTAATCTTTTGTATTACAAATGTTACTGCACCAAATATCCTTGTATAGACTTGTTGGGGCTTATTTGTAAATATTTTTTATATTTTTTTTTGCGGTACGCGGGCCTCTCACTGCTGTGGCCTCTCCCGTTGCGGAGCACAGGCTCTGGACGTGCAGGCTCAGCGGCCATGGCTCACAGGCCCAGCCGCTCCGTGGCATATGGGATCTTCCCGGACCGGGGCACGAACCCGTGTCCCCTGCATCGGCAAGTGGACTCTCAACCACTGTGCCACCAGGGAAGCTCTGTAAATATTTTTAAAGGAGTTATTTCTGGGTTACAGAGTATGTGTATTTGAAGCATGGATTAAAATTTTTTTTGTTTAATTTAATTTCTTATATAGGTTATAGGTGTTCAACTGGACAAAAATCCAAAGGTACAAAAGGATATAGTAAAAATTAAATCTCTTTCAACCCTTCCTTGTCTTCCTCTGACACCCTCCTCAATCTCAACCAAGACTTTTATCACGTATAGGTGTGTGTGCGTGTGTGTGCGTATGTGTGTTGAGATTATCACATATGGGTATGTGTTTGTGTGTATGTGTGTGTGTTTCCTTCTTAGGTAAATTCCTAGAAGTGGGATAGCTGAGTCAAAGATATGGGAGGCATTTCTTTTTAAAAGTGAGTAAAATTTTTTACTGTGAAAAATATTCATATTTGATTACTTTTAAATGGAGCCATTTGAGTCTTCCCCGCATTTTCCATGAGTCAGGCCCTGGGAGTTCATCCCATGCCTCCTTCACTCACTTCTGCTATTCCCAACCCCACATTCCATCTGGGTGCCAAGGGTTTTTCCAGGGATGCATATTTATCTTCACCAGTATTAGAACAGAGTCGATTCTTGCAGTTTTATATAATCTCTGCTCCTTTCTTTGAGTGTTAGAATCCATGGCAAATGACAATAAAGAAATAGCATTTGGCTCATTTGGTCTCTCTTCAGCACTGTAGACGGTAAGTGGTGCAACTAGATGTTTGCATGACAACATAAAGAGGCCAGTATTTGATGCTGGGCAGCTTTCTGTGCAGAACAGTGTAATTGCTGAAATGCTGTTTGTCTTCCTATCTTTTCATTACTATCATTTTTGTTCAATTCCAGTGCTTTTTACAAGCTTTCATTTCTCTATCTGTGGCCAGTCTTGGTTGGGGTTTCTAATGACACTGATCTGCAGAGAGGCATATACCCCTTATTATAGCACTAAAAGAATCAGAACAGTGTCAAGAAAACATAGCTTTTGCTCTGAAATTCTCAAAGGTAAGTAGTTTGTTTTATTAATTTTCATTGTCTGTGAGTTTAGGTGAACATTGTGGAGATTTACATTGGTAAATAAAGCAAGACTGGGTAGTAGAATGTTAATGAGATTTTAAAATCAGATGTGGGATTGGAAACCATCTCTGCCTCCCAGAAATTGTGTGACCTTGGGAAAAATCAAAGTAATATACCTGTGTCTCCATTTTCTCATCTGTAAATATTCACAGGATTGTTGTGAGGATTAAAGAGATAATGTAAGCAAAGTGCTTTTTCAAGTGCTGTCAAGTGTTATGTAAAATTATAATCGTAATGTTAAAGCGAGACATGGACAGAACTTATTAAAATCAACAAGATTAGTTCTCATTATAATTTCCAACATTGCACATTATGCTAGAGTGTTAGCTTCAGATATGTTGTTTTCTTAGTTTAATGGAAAATATGGAAGGCCATAGGTTTTTGGATGGGGCATCTCATGATTCACATACTTCTAGGCTTTAATGAATGTTGCCAGCAGCCTAATAGGACCAGAGCCCAGGTGTAGTGGGAGACAAGGCCAGAAGGACTGGTGACGATGGACTGGGAAGGGCATGGAATGCCGGCCCCAAGGAGAATGGATCTTAGTTGTTGAGTATTGGAAATCTGTGGGGCTGTCACTTTGGGAGGGTGACGTGGAATATAGAAAGATACCAATAGACAATTAGAGGATGAAAAGTTCTTCAGTGGCAAAAGATCCAGAAACATCCCTGCTTGGAAGTAGCTACATAAGGCAGGAGACTGTTTGGCATGGTCCCAGGTGGAGGCATAGGTCTCCCAAAGTTCCTGTAGAGGGCACTGTGCTGCTGACTCTACTTCTGTGGATGACCATTTGGCCAGGAGTGAGAGGTTCACCTTTGCGTTCTTGGCAGGACTTGTAGCCTCCTGGCCACCTGCCTGACTGTGCTGTAGACTCTGGCTTGGGTCTGCCTACTCACCAGGTGCAAAACTGTTCCAAATCAAGCTCAGCACATCTCTGAGTCTTCTCTCAAGAGACTGGGTGGTGGAGTGACACAGCTCAGCAGACCCAGGCTGTAGGCCTGGCTTAATTTATTCCTGCAGAGTGCAACAAGGGTTTGTAAGAAGGAGGAAACACAATCGTAGAATACAACGGATTGGTTAAGGAAGAGGCTGGGAGCAGGGAGAGCACTGAGGACCGTTGCCATAGGCCAGGCATGGAGTAGCCATGTCTTAAGTTGGAAGGTGTAGTGGGAATGGAGAGGCATAGCCGGATGGCAGAAACAGTGTGAGAGAAGAATCAATATTAGATGACCTAGAAGAATGAATATTAGAAGGGAGAAGCTAGAGGGAGGAGTCCAGGACTATGTCAAGATTTCACACTCCAGCAGGTGGGAGCGTGGAAACATCATCATGGGAAATGGGCAGGAGGAGAAGATGCGGGTAGTGGGGAGAAGAGAAGTGGCAATGTCCACCAGGCGGTTGGAAATGCAGAATTTAAGAGGGTATTCAGAATTAGAGCGATAGAGAACAAATTTGGAAGGTGTCCATTTATAAGCCAAAGGGAAAGCCTTGCTGTAATAGAAGGTTCTACAAATTATATTCCCGTGAAACAAACAGTTTACTTTCACAGAAGAGTTTACTCAGATCATACAAGGTCTGATCTGAGAGAGGATGTTCGGCTCCCGTGCTGGCTCAGCCTTCCTTTAGGCCCGTGCTGCAGGGCACACCTTGGCAGTCAGAAATCGTGGTTGAATGCCTATGTGGGGCCACAATGTCTGGCAGACCCTGCAAGCAGCAGTATGCACAAGGTGAGACCCACCAATTTTGAGTAATGACCCACTTACTTAGTCACCATGTATACCAGCGGTGCTCAACTTTGCTGTGCATAAGACTCACCTGTTGAGCTTTTAAAATATCGTGAGGCCAGGCTACAACCCAGATGAAGTACATTCCTCTGCTCCAGGGGACTTTAATACGCATTCAAGGATCAGAAACACAGCCAAATATGCCCTCTGAGTGGGAAGCATTGTTGCTCCTCAAACAATGTCGTCCTGTTGAAAACTGCCCTATGGGACTTCCCTGGTGGCGCAGTGGTTAAGAATCTGCCTGCCTATGCAGGGGACACGGGTTCAAGCCCTGGTCCAGGAAGATCCCACATGCCGCGGAGCAACTAAGTCCGTGCGCCACAACTACTGAATCTGCGCGCTAGAGACTATGAGCCGCAACTACTGAGCCTGCATGCCACAACTACTGAAGCCTGTGTGCCTAGAGCCCGTGCTCTGCAACAAGAGAAGCCACCACAATGAGAAGCGCGTGCACCACAACGAAGAGTAGCCCCCCGCTCGCTGCAACTAGAGAAAGCCCGTGTGCAGCAACGAAGACCCAACGCAGCCAAAAATAAAAATAATAAATAAATAAATTTACATTAAAAAAAAAGAGAAAACTGCCCTTGTGGAGTTTGTGGTTCAGGCATTCTGTCCAAGTGAACCTCCCCACGCTATACTACAAGGCAGTATAGAAGGATGTGGGAGGTGAGGCGTAAGAAGAGGGACTGGGGAAGAAGTCAAAGAGGAGCCAGGAAAACACCACGGCAAAGTCACCAAGAGAGGGAACTTCAGAAGTGTGAGTTGGTCATCAGTATCTGTCACTGGCGTCAAATGTCATGGCAGTTTAGGGATGGTGGGGACCTAGAAGAAGCCAGAGTGTTGCACTGAGTTTCAGCATATGGTGTTTGGAAACCAGACTGTGAAACAAGTAAGGAGTAGGCCCCTGCGGACATGGAGGAGTGTAGACAGAGGCAACAAAGTGGTGGTGCACGTGCCTCACAAGTGTACTTTGGTTGGCCTTCATGCTGTTGTCCTCCATAGCATTCAGAGAGTTAAAAAAATAGTTTTCAACATTTATAAATTGGGAGGTTTCATATGAAACATAATTTTTGATTTCTGTTGAAAAACTGGGAGACCTGACCCTGCGGGTTCACTTCCTCTTGGCAACAATCGCTTGTCCACCTTAGAAATACCACGCTCTCCCATTCACCACATGGTCCTGTCCCCGATGCTTATCCTTTCCACCCAGCTCATTTCTCTCATTTGCATGACCTCCCTGGCCTCTGTAGGGAAGTGAATTTGGGACTTGTAGGGATGCAGGTGTCTGTCAGGTGGTTTGAAAGGGAGAGGAGGAGCCCAGAGCACCATTGTAGGTGTTAAAGAGAAAACCAAAAGCCCCAAATGGTATCCCTTGGGCTAAAGCCCATACCAAACTTAGATTTAGCACCTGACCTACCGGCAGTTTCAACTTCCACAGGAAAGAAATCAATCAGCCAGTCTGGAATATTCTGGTCAGCACCAACGAGGTAATCTGTCACATGGGCCCTCTCCATTTCCCACACCTGCCCCCCAGAGGAAGAAGAGATCATCTACATGATAGACCTTCACTTTTCCCCAAAAAGAAGGTGACCTGGCCTGAAACAATCCTTTCTTTTCTTTCGCTAATAGCCTCCTTGCCCAACCACCCTGCCTATAAAACCCTGCCGTTTTTCGTACAGCCTTTCAGAGTGCTCTTCTGTTTACAAGATGGGATGCTTCCCAATTCATGAATGGTTGAATAAAGCCAATTAGATCTTCAAATTTACTTGGTTGACTGTTTAGGTGAGGGGGAGAAGTCTGTGTTGAGGCTGTCATTGGGGCGGGCAGCAGGGAATCGGAACAGGTAGAGGGGAAGGTGGAATAAGGGAAGAGCTTCTGGTGTTAGTCTGGAATAGTAAGAACACAGAAATGGGGGGGAAGAAGAGGATGTGTGAAGATAGAGAATTTGGGGAGGGGAGGAGAGAAGAGGAGAGCCTGTTAGTCTCAGTATCATAAGCTCATCACCGTGAGTTAGGTGGAGGACACAGCATTGGGTCGAAGCAATATGGAGAAGATTTGGAGGAATCATAATAGGAATAATGAGAAGAAACTTAAACTCAGGGTGGGGAGTGGGAAACTGGCCCCGAAAAGTACTCTCAGTACGTAAGGATTTCTGATGACTTACTTAGAAACAGCTTTTCCTTATTGATCTGGAGACAACCGTTTTAAAATAGAAAATTATATTTTGTAGCTTTTGGAGTCATGTTATTTTAAAACTCATCTTTTTGTAATTTATAATTTCAAGGGCAGTAAGGGATAAGTTCCATAGAAACCATTAGCATAATAAAGCTTATTTACATTTTATGGTAACTTGATTGTACATTGCAAAGTTTTCCATTCTGTTACTTTTCCAGTGGTAGCGTCATTTTTATTAAATCATGTAAAGGAATGGTTTAAAAGCACTTCTGCCAAAATATTCAAATGTGTGGTTCAACGACAATATTTCTGTTTGACTGAACCCTTTCAGATAACATAAAAGCAATTTGTTTTTATTGAATGGAAAAAATGTTTGTTTCTTAGGGAAATTTTTTTTTTGTTATTTAGGTCTGCTTATTTTTAGAGATGGAAGGGATTATATAAGCTGAAATAGTGTTGCATCAAAATTATCCTTCATCAATTTGTTTTACAGCACTTATTTTTTTTTTGCGGTACGCGGGCCTCTCCCTGCTGTGGCCTCTCCCATTGCGGAGCACAGGCTCCGGACGTGCAGGCTCAGCGGCCATGGCTCACGGGCCCAGCCGCTCCGCGGCATGTGGGATCCTCCCGGACTGGGGCACGAACCCGTGTCCCCTGCATTGGCAGGTGGACTCTCAACCACTGCGCCACCAGGGAAGCCCCTACAGCACTTATTTTTAATTGATGCTGGCAGCTCCTAGGTTACTCATGGGTAAATTTGTTTTGCTGATTTAAGTATTTGGAGATTGTTGCATGGAGTTTGGAGAGCATTACAAATCCTGAGCTTGTATTTGAGGAGGTCATGGCTTATAGAAAAACAGGAGGGTAAAAATTCATAGTGTTTTACTGAAGACTTTATAAGTTAGGCAGAAAATCAATTTTCATTTTAAGAGTTTACATATCTGTCTTTTTTATACTCAGAATTGTGTTACATAACTTTTTGTACCATTTAATTTTCTTCACAAGGAGGGAAAAATTTCTGTGTTTTACAAGGCAGTCTCATAAGTAGTTAACTAAATTATGTAACTTGAGAGATGTTGGGTGTTGGGGTTTGAAGGGGCCAGTCAGTTCATTCCATCTCCCATCTGAGTTTTGAACCAACTGGGAAACAGACCCGGGAAATGGACTGCGAGACTAGAACACAGAAGTAGACGTAGGAATTTTATTATGAATAAAACTGGAGAATGTAGCTTAGATGTGGGGCCAGAATGGGCTTCCTATTCCCCTCCCTTCCAAGTACAGCCACTGAGACCTTTGTGGTGGATGGGTTGGGCCTACAGAGCGATAGTTCTCTGCCATCTTCTTGAAAGACTATGGCCCAACTAACACTGAGTGAGAGGCCACTCACGTATAGCAGCCTTGAGCCCACTGATCCACCCAATGGGGAAAGGTGGACAGAGGCCATCAGACTCTCAGCATGAAGCACAGAAAAATTGCTCCTTCTACTAGAAGCCAGTGAGTAAGGTCCAGATAGCTACAGTTTCTACAGGTAGAGCTACAGTTTCTACAGCTAGAGCAGAAGTTCTTATTTTGTGAGTCAGCAAGAATGTGAGGACATGAAAGGAAGGTTCTGCTCATACTCGGAAACTCCGTTCAAAATACCTCCAGCTAAGTGCCACACTGCACAAAGTTTTACAGTTAGGGATTATTTCTCTGGGCTATTTCTTCTTTTATTCCTGTGATTTATTTAAAATGAATTTGATAGAGAAGGACAGTCATATTTTAAGTCATGAGAAGAACCATACTATGTGTCCGGTAGCTTTTAACACGTTGGGAGAGGGTGACGTAGCATGAGACAAGGAATTGTTTATGCTTTTTTCCTCTTCCTTCCTCCTGTTCTTCTCTACTTCCTTTTCTGGCTGCCACTGATAAGGCAGGTAGCAAATCCACTACCCTCTGTGCCTTTTGCCCAAGCCCAAAGCTCATTTCTGTGCTTGAGTAACTGGGCCATGGCATAGTGAGGCTTTTGCTCTTGCCTGATTAAATAGTTGCCCATTAAAAAAAAAAAAAGGCAAAGATGCTTTTTTCACTTGTGAAAAAAAATGTCACTTTATAATTTGTTGCCCAAATTTTAGTTGAGAAAACATGATCTGGTGGCTACACCAAGTACTCACAAATGACGCTCAGCTGAGCTCAGACTTATGTTGTCTCCTACCTGGTCTCTTGGCTTCCAGATTAGCCTCCACCGATTCCTCTTCCACAGTTCACCAGGAAAAGCTACCACATTTATATGGAAAAGCAAAAGAAGGCTAATTACAAAGTTCATAGTGGATACTTTGGGGTGAGTAAGTTGGAGTGTCAGGGGTGGAGTTGGGAGAGTTCTTACGGTACCATCAAAAGCACTGGCAGAAATTTTAAAATTGGGTGTTAAGTACAAGCATATGCATTTTTATTGGTATTTTTCTACTTTTCACCAATATCATTTATACCTTTTATAAATATTTCATCATTTGAAATTATAAAACTAATTTAAGAAAGAATCCAGATCACTTTTCTTCTTGGCTCTCTGAGGCCTCTGTTCATCAGCTTATAGGAGTATGAATTTAGGAACTTCATATATGCTTAGCACACAAGACTGTGTTAGTCAATACTATGACAGAAATCCAATTCAAATTATTTAAGCTCCCCCCGACCCCCATCCAAAAGAAAAAGAATTTGTTGACTTACATAACAAAGAAGGATATTTGTGCCCTTAACTTTGTTGTTTTTTTTTTGTTTGTTTGTTTGTTTTAACATCTTTATTGGGGTATAATTGCTTTACAATGGTGTGTTAGTTTCTGCTTTATAACAAAGTGAATCAGTTATACATACACATATGTTCCCATATCTCTTCCCTCTTGCCTCTCCCTCCCTCCCACCCTCCCTATCCCACCCCTCCAGGCGGTCACAATGTGCCCTTAACTTTGGGTCTGGCCACATCCAAACAATAGTGGGTTCTCTCTTTTCTCTTTCTCTCTCAGCTCTGTTTGTCTGCATTCTGGCTTCAGTTTGTCTTAGTACAGATGGCTTCATCCACCTGGCCAGGGAAGATGAAGCTCACACTGTTCTTCTAACTTGGGATCTTGGAAGAAATAAGCATCTTTCCTGGTAGCCAGGGGTGGCTATGTAATTTTTGGGGCCTCTTGTTCGAAAACCAGGAAAAAGTATCATTAAAGTTACTAAAATGTAGAAGTGTTTTCCTTTCTTCTACATTCTCTCTCAACTTGTCATGGTGTTTTTTTTTTTTTTTGTCATGGTGTTTTTAAAAAAATTTCTTATTTAATGTATTTCCAAGTAAAGAAAAACTAAAAATTATGTATATAATTCTTACCATTCATATTATGCAATGCCAGTTTTCAATGCATTTAACTCAAAATGGAAGCTCCAAAAGTGCATAATTTTATTTCGTACATGCATATGTGTTTTGTTTTTACTAGATCAGTGGAAATGTTGTAGAAAATGAACTCAACTGTTTTCATTTCACTTCTTGATATGGTTACATTCTACCAATCTCTTCAGCTTACTGATGAGTAAGGAAGAACTGAAAGGAAAAAGAACCACAGGTTCCTCTCCTTCTATATCATCATTTTCAGTGAGTTTGTCTCATAGAGGGAAGTAACGCATGTAAGAAAGGATATGATGAAGTTCTTTGGTCTTGTTTTGTAAAATGCTGTTAATTTCCTTCTGTACTGGAAGTAAGCTCTGGTTCATATGGAAAGCATGGTCCCTTGGGGTTGTCATTTATTCTGTGTTAAATATACTTACCTTGTACTCACTTTGAATCTCACAGAATTGCCACACATAGTAGGTCCACTGGAGTGCTGTGCTGACAGGCTTCATAAATGCTATACTGAAAATGGAGCGAGTATTTCTTCTGCTCATGTGCACGTCCATTGTGCCATTGGACTTCTCTTATAAAACACAAGTTCAAAGATAAAATTATTAAGAATTTCAAAATGGCAACAACAGAACATTAAACCAAGTGCAGGCCTGTGCTGGGCACAGGGCTGTTGTGACTGAACAGGTCACACACCTGAAGCTGGATCTGCTGACAGCCCTGACGAGGATTCTGATTGGCCCAAACTGGGTTAGGTATGGATCCCTGAGCCTATCCCTTGGTCTAGTGTACGGAGCACTCCGATTTGCCAAGCCTGGCTCACTTGTCCACAGCTGGGGCCAAAAGCAAGGTGTTGTCAGCCTCCCTGGCTAGGAGTAGTAGGGAAGCTCTTCCTCAAAAGACCAACAGTAGGCAGACAACAGATGTTTACAGTGTGGGGCTTTACATCTGTCTGCTTCACTTTCATCTCCTGCCTGTGTTTTAATCCTCAAACACCCCACACTGTTGTCTAAGAAACCTTTTTGTCTTTCCTAAGATATCCCAGGTTCTAGTGTGACTGTGCTTTTGTATACGCTATTCCTTCTTCTGAGAACATGTTTCCTACCCTGAGAAAACCATAAGTCCAGAAGAGACATGTGCCACGGTGTTCATTGCAGCACTGTTTACAATAGCCAGGACATGGAAGCAACCTAAGTGTCCATCAACAGATGAATGGATAAAGAAGATGTGGCACCTATATACAATGGAATATTACTCAGCCATAAAAAGAAACGAAATTGAGTTATTTGTAGTGAGGTGGATGGACCTAGAGTCTGTCATACAGAGTGAAGTAACTCAGAAAGAAAAAAAAATACTGTATGCTAACACATATATATGGAATCTAAAAAAAAATGGTACTGATGAACCTAGTGACAGGGCAGGAATAAAGATGCAGACACAGACAATGTACTTGAGGACACGGGGGGTGGGGAAGGGGAAGCTGGGGCAGTGTAAGAGTAGCATTGACATATGTACACCACCAAATGTAGAATAGGGAAGCAGCTGCATAGCACAGGGAGATCAGTTTGGTGCTCTGCGACGACCTAGAGGGGTGGGATAGGGAGGGTGGGAGGGGATATGGGGACATGTGTATGCATATGGCTGATTCACTTTGTTGTGTAACAGAAACTAACACAGCATTGAGAAGCAATTATACTCCAATAAAGATGTATATATTTAAAGAAAAGAACATATTTCCTCTTCTCCTGGAAAACTTTTACTAATTCCTTAACACTCAGTTCAAATTCACTCTCTGTATGGTCTGCTCTGACTTCCTTAGGCAGAATAGTTGCTCACACCTTAAACATTTACAGTTCTTTTATTTGTTTTTGAGCCACAGCACTATTGCTTCTGTTCCAAAGTGTTTGTTTTCTTGCCTACTTCCCCTTGTGAGCAGGGACTGTCTTATCCTTTTTTTCAGTTCTCGGTGTAAAGCAAATGCCTGTTACATAGTAGGTCTTGGATAAGTGTCGGATGAATAAGATACAGTGAAAAGCTGGTGTCATAAAATAGTGTTTTCAAGCTGCCTTCTCTAATATTAAACTTGTACCCCCAAAGGATGCTTTCATAAATGAATTCTGTGTTTGGGATATCATTGGGGGCATAAGAGAATTTTCAGATTCTTTTTTCTCAAGCACTGGGCTGTTTTCTGAGTAAATGGAAGCATCTCTTGGTTAAAACTCTCAGAAGAGACCAATGAAATGCCAAACTCAGAGAAGTAACATTTTGGATTCAGTTGAATTTCCAAGAGTCGATTTCCTAAGATCAAGCGTGCTGTCTGAGAGTCAGTTCTTGACTACTGTCATCACACAGGCAGTGGACACCGTTTTCCTCCTTGCCCACTGGGCAGATCAACCTGGGCTCTGGGAACTCAAGAGCTACACATGTCGTGAATATGAGACTGGTCATGTATCCCCTTTTATCATGATATTCGTTCTCACATAATTAGGCTCTACTGTAGCAGAGCTGGCTACAGGTGCAGGAAACCAAATGATATGACCCTGTTCTCACCTAGAGATCCCCTTTTCAGCTCCACATATTTAGAAGCTCCATTCCAGCACATGTCAAGATGAAAGAGCTGCTGCTCAAAATTCTGCCTTTGAAAAATTTGCTCTGGGGAAGGAGCAGCCATTGTAACAATGTAGGCAATTTCCTCATGTTAGAAACAAGGGTAAGCTGAGAGTGTGGAAAGCCCTCTGGGGCTTAATGTATGTAATTCTTGGGTTCCAATAAGAAGGATAAAATATGGAACTAAAATATACAAGATGAAATTGGCAACAATCAAAATTACATCAAAATAAATTAAAAAATCAATCAAGGGGCTTCCCTGGTGGCACAGTGGTTAGGAATCCGCCTGCCAATGCAGGGGACATGGGTTCGAGCCCTGGTCCAGGAAGATCCCACATGCCACGGAGCAACTAAGCCCGTGCACCACAACTACTGAGCCTGTGCTCTACAGCCGGCGAGCCACAACTACTGAGCCCGTGTGCCACAACTACTGAGCCTGCATGCCACAGCTACTGAAGCCCGTGTGCCTAGAGTCCATGCTCCACAACAAGAGAAGCCACTGCAATGAGAAGCCCGTGCACCGCAATGAAGAGTAGCCCCTGCTCGCCACAACCAGAGAAAGCCCTCGTGCAGCAATGAAGACCCAACAGCCAAAAATTAAAAAAAAAAAAATCAATTATTCGTAAGATAATGGTATGAATGTGTGAATTAGTCTAAAGAGTAAAAAATAATAAAAAGAAACATTATGATTAGAATTCTGAGAGGAAACCTTTATTGTCACAATATCTCTGTTCTCTTAGCAAAATCTTGATCCATTTCTGTCCACTATACTTTAGGTTTAATCTTTCAATCTTGACTGTTATCCAAGGAATTGAAACATATACAAATCATTTTATGCAGTTCTACTTAAAATATTGTTTTCTCTGGATAAATCACCCTACTAGCTATTATTTTCCATTTTCCATTTTATTAAAGTTTTGAACTTGTTTTCTGTTGCTCCATAATGTTGAAAACAAGCTGATAAAAGAAACCCTTAAATATAGACTGAAATGGAGTTTATACTTGAGAGATTGCTGGAATTTTAAAAACATATAAAAATTGTGCAAGTCCTATGTCTGCTTTCATATTTCTAGTCCTGAATACTTTTTGTCAGTTTATTGATTCATAAAATGTTCACTATCATACCTATAAGAAAACTGTAAACTATGATTAATGCATCTTGTAAACGTTATATTTGATTGGTCAGGATGCTGTATCATCATAGAAAAATTAATCACTTAAATCAATATTGAATTGAGAAATATGGTTAGAATATTTCAAAACACCCTGTCTCTAATCATTATTTCATGATTTTTCTAATCCTGAAAGAAGATGAATGTCGTATGAGCTAATGACATCTGATTCAGGACGTCTTGTAACTAACAGCCCCCAAAGAGAGAGAAAGTCCACTAACAGAGGTTGTTATAAAGGGTAAAGGAAACAATATGACACAGAAAATTAGACATGCCAGAAAAAATAGGCTGTAAATCGAGAGTAATGAATGTAAAGTAATTAATGTGAAGTTTTGCTCTTGCATGGCAGCAAGAATCTATCACCTCCCACACCCTTCTTGGATGAAAAAACCTAATTGGCCTTGGAGACAACATCTGCTAAATGTAGTGTCAGAATAACAGGTGGCTAGAAATGTGTTAAAAAGCACATTAATTGAATTGATACCCATGCATTTTCAGAATTTTAAAACTTCCTATTAAATGATCACATACATTTGAAGAAACGTGTGGCTGTTTTTTTTTAATTTTATTTTTTTATACAGCAGGTTCTTATTAGTTATCCATTTTATACATATTAGTGTATATATGTCAATCCCAGTCTCCCAATTCATCACACCACCACCCTCCCCCACCCCTTTCCCCCCTTGGTGTCCCTACATTTGTTCTCTACATCTGTGTCTCAATTTCTGCCCTGCAAACCAGTTCATCTGTACCATTTTTCTAGGTTCCACATATGTGCGTTAATATACGATATTTGTTTTTCTCTTTCTGGCTTACTTCACTCTATATGACAGTCTCTAAATTCATCCACATCTCTACAAGTGACCCAATTTCGTTCCTTTTTATGGCTGAGTAATATTCCATTGAATATATGTACCACATCTTCTTTATCCAGTCATCTGTCAATGGGCATTTAGGTTGCTTCCATGACCTGGCTATTGTAAATAGTGCTGCAATGAACATTGGGATGCATGTGTCTTTTTGAATTATGGTTTTCTCTGGGTATATGCCCAGTAATGGGATTGCTGGGTCGTATGGTAATTCTATTTTTAGTTTTTTAAGGAACCTCCATACTGTTCTCCATAGCGGCTATATCAATTTACATTCCCACCAACAGTGCAAGAGGGTTCCCTTTTCTCCACACCCTCTCCAGCATTTGTTGTTTTGAGATTTTCTGATGATGCCCATTCTAACTGGTGTAAGGTGATACCTCATTGTAGATTTGATTATCATTTCTCTAATAATTAGTGATGTTGAGCAGCTTTTCATGTGCTTCTTGGCCACCTCTATGTCTTCTTTGGAGAAATGTCTGTTTAGGTCTTATGTCCATTTTTGGATTGGGTTGTTTCTTTTTTTACTATTGAGCTGCATGAGCTGTTTATATATTTTGGAAATTAATCCTTTGTCCGTTGATTTGTTTGCAAATATTTTCTCCCATTCTGAGGGGTGTCTTTTCGTCTTGTTTATGGTTTCCTTTGCTGTACAAAAGCTTTTAAGTTACATTAGGTCCCATTTGTTTATTTTTGTTTTTATTTCCATTACTCTAGGAGGTGGATCAAAGAAGAGCTTGCCGTGATTTACGTCAAAGAGTGTTCTTCCTATGTTTTCCTCTAAGAGTTTTATAGTGTCCGGTCTTACATTTAGGTCTCTAATCCATTTTGAGTTTATTTTTGTGTATGGTGTTAGGGAGTGTTCTAATTTCATTCTTTTACATGTAGCTAGCTGTCCAGTTTTCCCAGCACCACTTATTGAAGAGACTGTCTTTTCTCCATTGTATATCCTTGCCTCCTTTGTCATAGATTAGTTGACCATAGGCATGTGGGTTTATCTCTGGGCTTTCTCTCCTGTTCCATTGATCTATATTTCTGTTTTTGTGCCAGTACCATATTGTCTTGATTACTGTAGCTTTGTAATATAGTCTGAAGTCAGGGAGTCTCATTCCTCCAGCTCCATTTTCTTCCCTCAAGACTGCTTTGGTTATTTGGGGTCTTTTGTGTCTCCATGAAAATTTTAAGATTGTTTGTTCTAGTTCTGTAAAAAAATGCCATTGGTTATTTGATACAGATTGCATTGAATCTGTAGATTGCTTTGGGTAGTACAGTCATTTTCATGATATTGATTCTTCTAATCCAAGAACATGGTATATCTCTCCATCTGTTGGTATCATCTTTAAGTTCTTTCATCAGTATCTTATAGTTTTCTGCATACAGGTCTTTTGTCTCCCTAGGTAGGTTGATTCCTAGTTATTTTATTCTTTTTGTTGCAATGGGAAATGGGAGTATTTCCTTAATTTCTCTTTCAGATTTTTTCATCATTAGTGTATAGGAATGCAAGATTTCTGTGCATTAATTTTGTATCCTGCAACTTTACCACATTCATAGATTAGCTCTAGTAGTTTTCTGGTGGCATCTTTAGGATTCTCTATGTATACTATCATGTCACCTGCAAAGAGTGACAGTTTTACTTCTTTTCCAATTTGTATTCCTTTTATTTCTTTTTCTTCTCTGATTGCTGTGGCTAGGACTTCCAAGACTATGTTGAATAATAGTGGTGAGAGTGGACATTCTTGTCTTGTTTCTGATCTTAGAGGAAATGCTTTCAGTTTTTCACCACTGAGAATGATGTTTGCTGTAGATTTGTCATATATGGCCTTTATTATGTTGAGGCAGGTTCGTTCTGTGCCCACTTACTGGAGAGTGCTTATCATAAATTGGTGTTGAATTTTGTCAAACGCTTTTTCTGCATCTATTGAGATGATCATATGGTTTTTATTCTTCAATTTGTTAATGTGGTGTATCACATTGATTGATTTGCGTATGTTGAAGAATCCTTGCACCCCTGTGATAAATCCCTTTTGATCATGGTGTATGATCCTTTTAATGTGTTGTTGGATTCTGTTTGCTAGTGTTTTGTTGAGGAATTTTGCATCTATATTCATCAGTGATATTGGTTGTTGAGGAATTTTGCATCTATATTCATCAGTGATATTGGTCTATAATATCACAGCTCGGTGCATTGTGACCACCTAGAGGGGTGGGATAGGGAGGGTGGGAGGGAGACGCAAGAGGGAGGGGATATGGTAATATATGTATACATATAGCTGATTCACTTTGTTATACAGCAGAAACTAACACAACATTTTAAAGTAGTTATCAGTTATACTCCAATAAAGATGTTAGGAAAAAAAGACACATGCACCCCAATATTCATTGCAGCACTATTTACAATAGCCAGGTCACGGAAGCAACCTAAATGTCCACTGATGGAGGAATGGATAAAGAAGAAGTGGTACATATACACAGTGGAATACTACTCAGCAATAAAAACGAAATTTGGTTGTTTGTAGAGACGTGGATGGACCTAGAGAGTGTTGTACAGAGTGAAGTAAGTCAGAAAGAGAAAAACAAATATCGTATATTAACGCATATATGTGGAATCTAGAAAAATGGTACAGATGAACCTGTTTGCAAGGCAGAAATAGAGCCACAGACGTAGAGAACAAATGTATGGACACTAAGGGGGAAAGGGGGCGGGTGGGATGAATTGGGAGATTGGGATTGACATATGTACACTAATATGTATAAAATAGATAACTAACGAGAACCTGCTGTATAGCACAGGGCACTCTACTTAGTGCTCTGTGGTGACCCAAATGGGAAGAAAAATCCAAAAAAGAGGGGATATATGTATACATATGACTGATTCACTTCACTGTACAGTAGAAACTAACACAACATTGTAAAACAACTGTACCCCAATTAAAAAAAGACGGTTCTGTGCTCTACTGATTTTTCAGAAACACCTGGTTAGACATGTTTCTTCAGCATTCTTAGAGCCTGTGATATGACTAAACTGTATTGTGACTCTCTGCGAGGAGGATATAGTATTTAGCATTGACCTTAATTTTTTGACCATGAAACCCTGGACAGCAGAAACCTTGACCATAGGATGGAGAAATGTGTTGCCCGAAGTCAGTTTCGCTGTCTGTAACTGTCATTGTGTACCTCAGGGAGGGTGACACCCCGAACTGTGAGTGAAGAAAGTGACACCTGACTAGTATGTAAGTCCTGGGGCCCCTACCCAGGAGTCCAAATTGTTTTCCCTACCACACAGAATGGGTTTTGGAAAGAATGGGTGACCAAGACAGGTATCTGGAGCAGCACAAAGTCAGGCATGCAAGTCGCTGGGTGAGAAACATGGGGACCCTTCCTCCATGTCACATTTTGAGCTGTTCTTCAGCTTCATAGAATTCATTCTGTATATCTGTGTTCACTATTTTGCTTTTTTTACATTAACCTATCAATTAATAATTAACACATTAGTAAATGGATGGTGAGGCAAAGCAGGGCCTGATCCTAATGGAGAAACTGAAGGCCAGTTCCTTTGGTCTGAGGAGGCTTAAGAGCTGCCCCTAGAACAGTCTTTCATTCAGTTTGTGGAACTTTCATGTGCCCTATACTCAGAGCTTTCTCATCCAATGCGTCACCCAGATACACTTTGAACTGCCTTTAGTTCACTGCTACCCATTTTTTTTTAAAAAATAAAATAATTTATTTATTTATTTTTGGCTGCGTTGCTTCATTGCTGCGTGCAGGCTTTCTCTAGTTGTGGCGAGCGGGGGCTACTCTTTTTCTTTAAAAAATTTATTTATTTTTGCTGTGTTGGGTCTTCGTTTCTGTGCGAGGGCTTTCTCTAGTTGTGGCAAGCAGGGGCCACTCTTCATCGCGGTGCGCGGGCTTCTCACTATCGCGGCCTCTCGTTGCGGAGCACAGGCTCCAGACGCGCAGGCTCAGTAGTTGTGGCTCACGGGCCTAGTTGCTCCGCAGCATGTGGGATCCTCCCAGACCAGGGCTCGAACCCGTGTCCCCTGCATTAGCAGGCAGATTCTCAACCACTGCGCCACCAGGGAAGCTCCAGGGGGGCTACTCTTCATTGCGGTGCGCGGGCTTCTCATTGCAGTGGTTTCTCTTGTTGTGGAGCTTGGGCTCTAGGCACGTGGGCTTCAGTAGTTGTGGCACGCGAGCTTAATTGCTCCGCAGCATGTGGGATCTTTGTAGACCAGGGCTTGAACCCGTGTCTACTGCATTGGCAGGCAGATTCTTAACCACTGCACCACCAGGGAAGCCCCTGCTACCTATTTTTATACCCTTTACTAAGATCTTAAATGTTTTATGATGTTCCTCCAATATTATTTCTACCCCTGGTGACGATACTTGTGGCAGTGACTTGTGTCGTTGGGTTATCTCTTAGTGCACCTCCTCTTCGACCCTCTGCAGTGGCCTACGAAGTGCGCCTCAGATGCAGTGAGTCAGGGGAGAGTTATCGGCAGAGAATTTAAAAACAATAATAAAACCAGATAGGTCTGCTTTCCACTGTTATCATGCTCCAGTGATTTTAAACAATACAGTGTAATAAAAATACTCCTATCTGCAGAGGCAGGTGCCACCCCTAACTAATGCTCTATATTAAAAACTTGTGTTGAAAAAACTAAGCATACTTTAGTTTTACATTTATGCTTTCCCCTCCTAATCTGTCTTAAGGACAATTTAATCCCTCTTAGTTGGTAAAATGGAATTATTTAAAATTAGGAATCTTATCCACAAACATTTAAAATCAGTTTCTCATTAAGTTGCTTCTTCTTGATTACTTTACTGAAAGAAAAAATGCCTCTGTAAGAAAAAGCGCTGGGCTTAAAGTACATTAAATCCTAAGTTTTATTTGTTTTAAGAGAGGAAGCATCATATTGTAGACTTTACTCTTGATGAGGAGCCCTTGCTTGTAGTGGTGGCTCTGAAACTGACACAGAGTCAACTCTCCAGGCCACAGTTTCCCTCTTTTAAAGTCAGGTTGATGCTCCTAAAAGTCGTGAATGAAGAAACTAGGAAGATAACTCAACAACATGGTCATTTCAACTAAGTATGCCAAATTAAAATGGTTTTTAAAAATCTGGATTAAAGGATTAATAATTGATTATATAGCCATCACAGCCTTGCTCATTTTTAGAAAAATGAATAAGAAAGGTTTACCAACTCTCAAATACTAAACTCTGGGCATTTAAAGATATTCTCTCAAACTTCTAGAACTCTTAAAATGGGAAGGGAAGAAATTCCTTTATGACCCAGAAATTCTGTTGCAGACAATAGGAGGTGAAAAAATAATCCAGAAAGGCATAATGTGTGCAGATGACAGATGCTTTATAATCAGACTGAAATTACCCCACTATGAGGATTTTGATACTCCTCCTGCCTCCATTGTTTTCTTTAAAGTTTCTTCCAGGTCACCTCCCTATCTTGGAACCCTCCAGAGTATACAAAAGCATTCAGTATCCATGGTGGACATAATTTAATTTTTTCGGTCTTTACCTGGGAAATGGGTATTTTAGACATGGTTCCCAAATATCTGTGAATGTCGGCTGCTTTTTCCAGTGATCAAAAAGACTGTTTTTTCTTCATTTATGCATTTATTTAAAGAAATGATTGCTTGCGTAGTCTGTGCTAACACCATTGTAGGGGCTGAGATGAAGCAGGGAGTGAGTGCTCTGCCTTCAAGGAACTTGCCTTCTCCTCATGGGATGGGGGGTAGGAGAAAACAGATGGAGTCAAGATGTGCAGATGTAGTTTTTTGATTCATGTAGAGTCCTTGCATAATAATCCTTTTATTCTAAACATGGAGCCCAGCAATGTGAGAGTAATGTATTTTGGGGGGTCAAAAGTTCCTACAAATATTTCCAGATGTCAGGTAGACCTTATAGTTTTGACTTAGACTGAGCAGTCTGCGTGTCTTTCAGGGAGGCTAAACTCTCCCTAGGCCTGGCCCTGGTCACGTTTCCTAAGCCAGTGCAGTCAGAGACTTTCATTTCATCTTCTATAACTTCCACATCTGGCTGTGCCTCAGAATCACATAGAAAATCACTTAAGGTCCGAGTTGAAAAAAAAATCCATTCTCTTAGGTACAGTTTCTATTTCTAGGAATGAGGGTGTCTGGGACCTGGGATCTGTATTATTCCTAAAGTGCCCCAGGTGATACTAATTAAGCCAGCTGGCACCATTTTTCAAACCAGATTTCAGAAACTGCTACCAGATTAGTCTTTCTAATGCGGGGACTTCTTCAACCTTTTCTTCTGAACACTCAGGACTTCACAGTGTAGAGTATAAGGTAATTGAGGAGTCAGTCAAACCCATCTACTTTCTCCTTGATGCCATCAGCACTCCTCCTTCCACTTCTTCTCTGTGCCTTTCCTCACAGCCTCAAGGTCCAATTCCCTCTTCTCCACGTGTCCATTCTTTCAAAGCCCGGCTCAAGTCCCACGTCTGACATGACAACGTCCCCACTCTGCCGACCTCAGTGACCTCCGTTTTAGACTCTCTTAGATTTATCATTTGGGTCACTCATTTGTCAACTCTTGGAAAGGTTTCTAAGTGACTGGGACACCTGGCATGTCATTTATAGTATTCATTAATGATAAACAAGTGAAGAACATTCACCAACGCTCTTTAGAAACTAGTGCTGCTACTTTGTACTTCAGAAGACATTTTGTATAATAAATTCAGTGAAGGCGTGAGCCTGTCTTTATCACTAAAACCATGCTCAGTGCCTGGCACGAAGAAGTCTATAATTATTCGTTGAACAAAGTTAGGAAAAAGCCTATATTATTGTCTCAAATCCTTTGGTGTAGCTTTTTGTTAACTGTGTGGTGCCTGCTGTAATGAGGGTTTGAAGCTTTGCTTTTCACTCCTGTGTGTTCTCATTATTTCCTTTTTGGCACACGGCGGGAGTTTAAGCAGCCCACTTGACACCATGCCTGGTTCCTGTCCCAGAATGAAGCTGTTTACCATGACTTCAGAAGGCAAGTAGAGTAACCTGAATTACCCTGTTATTAAAGTAATGTGTAAACCTAGAGGCTACTCCACGGTGAACATTCTGTCGGCTCAAAAACTCTCTCTGCTCCATGAAAGTGATCTTGTTGGCTCTCTGGGCTTGTTTATTGTTGTGGGGTTTAGGGCAACTCTGACCCTAGTTCACTAGAGAAATTTCTATGTTACATTCTTTCTAAGCGCACTAACTTCAATCTTTCTGATTTTACTTCTGTTCATGCTTCATAATATACTTCATCTTCATTGCATATTATCTTTCTGATAGCTATCAGAAATAGCCCTTGTTATGTCTGGAAGTAGACCTTCCATCAAGTCTCATAGTAAATCTTCAAGGAAAAAAAAAAAACAATTGATAAAGCAGTAGCCTTTACACATCTGGATTTAGAAAGCATCTTTTGCTGTCAGCTCTGCAGTTGTAAATAATCTTTGGTAACACAAATACTTTGTGTGAACGGCAGGCAAACTTTGCTTATTTTGGTGTAGATATTTATACTGGAAGCTGAAAAATGGTTCCTTGACCTATTTTTACTAAACTACACAGTGAATACAGTTGATTCTAAATGGGCCCTTGAGATTCAGGCTGTTTTACCTTGAGCTGAAAGCAGAAACCTGGATGTTTCTACTGGCAGCAAGCAAAGGCTTCATTCATTCATTTATTCAGTAATTATTTATTGAGCATCTTTTATAGGTCAGATACCACAGGGGGACCTGCGGTACAAAGATGAATAAGACAAGTACATCCTTGTTCCATGGAAATCGTAGTTTATTCAGATGGACGGACATTAAGTGGAAGATTAAATAGTAATGATTTAGTTACTGTTGTGACAGTGGTATAAAGTAGAAACCTAGTGTATAGTGAAAAGATGTAATTACAGCCCCCAACCTCATCTGAGGTGGTGAGTTGGGGGAGAGGAGTGGGAGAGGGAGATGTTCAGAAAAGCCTTCCCCAGTGGGTATTATTTAATAAAAGATCTTAAAAAAAAAAAGTGGGAATTAGCAAGGCAGAGATAAGAGTTACTAACTCCACAAATATAAGAATAATGAATGCTTATAGAAATGACATTCTTATGATAAAATCTCAGTTATACACATCTAATCCTATTTCATACTTGTCCTAACACTGATACTAGGTAAGAAGGACTGTATGATATGTAAAGCCTGTTAAAATAACTATATTATGAAGGAATAGAATGCTATTAAGGAAACTTTGAAGATCAGGAGTTGAGAAAGATTGTAAAGGTTCTCCAGGAGAAAATGCCTGTTTGAAGCATCTCATGAGGGTTCTAGCCCGTTCTACTAATCATTTACACTAAGCGGAAGAAAACTTCTCTTTATATTTCTTGACGTATGTGAATTATAACATATTTTAGCATACTAGATAAAATTGTGCCTGATTTATTATCTAGCTATAAGAAAATACTAAGCATTTTGGGTATTTAATAAAGTAACTACTGCATTCTCCATTTGTTGAAAATAATATAGGGAAAGAAAGAAAGAAGATAAATCAGACAGACAGAAAATAAGCTCAATGGGTAAATTTAACACACATTATTTTATGAAAAATATGTTTAAAATTAAGTAACTTAATTTTTCGTTCTCCTTCAGAAAGTTAAATGCTCATTTAAGAACTGGAATCATTCTATATTGACAAGAACGATAGATAAACATGTTGACTGGAAAATGGTATTGAATTTTCTCTGTCCCTCACTTTGGAGCCCCTGGTATTTTAAGTGAATCTAAAATGCAGATCTTACGTGAAATTCACTAGTGTTTCCTTTCAATATTGGATACTGTACTAGGTTTAAGGACTAAGAGAGAGAAAAGGAAACTAGCACTGCAGTTGCAGGCAGAGGTCAGCTGGGGTAGCAGTCATCTGAGCTAGTCACTTGACTGGTGCTACTGAATTTAATTCTAAGAGCAACTTTTTTTTTTTACACATGGGAAAGCTATGGCTCAGAGAGCCTAACTAATTTGCTGAAGTATTTGAACCAGGATTCAAATGCAGTCCAAAGCCCATTTTATTTCTTCTCAATTAAAGAAAAAATGTTTTTTTCCCCCCTAGAGAAAAATGCCTGATTTTCTTTATTATTCTGGATTGGTGGTTGTCTATAAAATGCTGAAAGATCTCATAAAGGTAAACTTATAGGTTGTGTATGGGTCAAAGAGAATTTTCTTAGCTAGATGGTAAAATGTTCTTTGAAGGGGCTGAGTGTAGAAATAGAACTTGGATTGCTAATGACTTTCTTGTTCATATATACTTTAAAGTTTTACTTTCTGTTCTTACAAATGTAGAGATGTTTATTCTAGAAAGATGGAAATACATAAGAGCATAAAGAAAAAAATCCCAACATGCCACCAAAGACGACTATTTTATTAACATTACCGTTTTCTGCTAGCCTATTTCCTATGAATTCGTATTCCCAGCCATGTATTCATACTAAATATAAAATTTTGTGTCATTTTTCATTAAAACTATAGTATAAGACTTTTTATCTCTTAGCCAAAAACTATTCATAAAGCTGATTTTAATAGATGCATATTATTCCATTGTGTAACTTAGAAGCAAGCAAGTGAAATATTCATGTTGCAAATCAATTATTATGACTCATGTTTAGAACTATTGAGGGAAATATAAGGTGCAATAAGATTTAATATTTTCTTTGAAAACTCTTCTAAAAAGCAATTAACTTGCTTCAGGTTAAGACATTTGCCAAGTGGGGTAAATTCACAGTAAACCTTGTAGGTCAGGTTGTGTATCTTTTATCTAGACTTTTGGAGAAAATTTTGATCCAATTCCTTAAACTTTACTGTAATTTGGGAAAAAGCATTTCCTCATATTTCCTGTGTCTGAAGATGTATTTGGTAAGAAGGCTTTTTATTCTTTGCGTTTTGGTTGGATAAAGCAAATAATTCAGCAATTATAGAAAATAAGCACATTCCTTTTCTTCACTTTTTAAAAAAATTTTTATTTATTTATTTATTTTTTTGGCTGTGTTGGGTCTTCGTTTCTGTGCGTGGGCTTTCTCTAGTTGCGGCGAGCGGGGGCCACTCTTCGTCGCGGTGCACGGGCCTCTCACTGTCGCGGCTTCTCGTTGCGGAGCACAAGCTCCAGACAAGCAGGCTCAGTAGTTGTGGCTCACGGGCCCAGTTGCTCCGCGGCACGTGGGATCCTCCCAGACCAGGGCTTGAACCCGTGTCCCCTGCATTGGCAGGCAGATTCTCAACCACTGGGCCACCAGGGAAGCCCCCTTTTCTTCACTTTTAATCAGTAAATATTTTTATCCCAGAAAACCTGAAGCATTAAGATCCACTTCATATACATAGTCCTACCTATAGTGTGACGTTTCCTTACCTGGCTACTGAGTTAAGAGCGTAGATTCTTCAATTATATATCCTGAAGTCGAATTCTGATTCTAGTACTTAGGCATTGTGCAGTTTGGAGCAAGTTATTCAACCTTTGACCTCATTTTTCTCACCTATAATGTGGGCATAATAAACATTACCTACCTCAGAGGGCTCCTTGTGAGGATTAAGTGGATCAATACACGTAAAGCATTTAGAATAATGCCTGGTGCACTGCAAGTGCTGAATAAATGTCACCTATTATTATTGTTGTTATTATGCCCTCGTCTCTCATTTGGTAACAAAGATTTTGTTAACCAGATGTTTGGTTAACATGCCATTTTCACAGTAAAGCCTGATCCCTTCTGGAATGCCTTTGAGGGCATAGAATCTAGATCCCTCAGGAAGGCTACCTGTTGTTTTAGCTCATTACATCGAGTCAGGAGATTACTCTTTTGTTCAGTTGCTAATTTGATTATTGATAATATAATTTGGGGCTTTGGAACTCACTGTATGGTGCTGGAAAAATCCCTCAAGTAACAGAGCTGATTCTGCCACTACCTCCATCAGAATTTCTGCCTGCTCCAACCTCTGCTGGGAGGGAAAGAGGAAAGCACCAACCGAGGATAGTGACTGCTCATCTTGTTGGAGTGAAGGCTTTGTTATGGGGAAGGTGGGATACAAGCTGGTGAATGTAGGTTGGCATTTAGATTACAGAGGGCCTTGAATGCTTGGATTCTCTTCTGTAGGTTATAGGGCGTGATAGGTTGAAAGAAGGACATCTTTCCAAAGAAGCCACAGTATGAGTCACCAATCTGTTTATGCCACAAATCCCCCAATTCCTGTGTTCTTAAATTTAATTCATTTCTTAGTTAGAGGATGTCAGAGGGCATCGTTTTTACATTCCCACCAATAACCAAGTAGCTTAATCACTGAGGAAGATATTTTTTAGGGTAGATAGTTTTTCCGCAATCCTCAAGTCATCACATGCACATGACTGCCTCTTCTGTTCCTGTAGAGCTGGCCCTGGGCCCCAAAGATTTTGTGTGACATTTATATCCTTTGGGAGCTAGAAAACTTGAGATTCAACTGGTTTAGAAGCATGATTATGAGGATTATTGTTCTTTAATCCCTTAACTATAATAAAATTTTATTCTTATGAATTGTTATTTGCTAGGCTATGTACATACTCATACAAAATCGGTGCTCTGTATTTCCTAAGTAATCAAAATTCCTGAGTGCTGTGTCTAGCAGTAAGTGGCTGCCTTAGTCTAAAAGGTTAATTCTTTTATCAGTTAAAGAAGTTCTCATGCATCTTCCAGAACACAATTGTCTATGTAACAAAGTTGCTGGATAATGAGGGGAAATCCATTAATAATATAGTGCAGGAACTATGAGGCAATTTCAGTGAGGTTAATGGATAAGAACAAAATGCCAGAAGGAATTTGTTAATTGAAAGGCTTTTATTGCGTTTTGCAACAAATTCTGTGGAGATTTTAGGTACTACCCCGGACACCAATTAATTATACCCAGCTCTGCTTTCCACAATTTATTCATGCCCTCATTTTAGCACTTCCATATCCTGTTGTAATTAATCGGTTTATATCTGTCATCCCCACTAGACTGCTGATCCTTGACATTGGGGATGGTCCACTTATTCTCCAGCAGCTGATGTAGGCATGGTAGGTAGTACATGCTCAATAAATGCTTGATTCTTGTTGAGTGACAATCTGTGTTTATAAAAGTCAAGGCTAAGCAATAGACAACTGCCCCCATCAGCAGCAGCTTAAAAGAAAACAAACCTCATTGCAGAGTCAGGCTTAGAAACAGTATTCTGCCGGGACATGTCAGCATCTATAGAGACTAAAACAGATACTTGATCTATTCTCTATGACCGAGAAGATCTACCAGATAATATTTACAAGTTATGATATGCAGCATTTTTGGTGAAAAGTAGGTATAATGAACATAAAAGATTGATAGATGCCTTTTCAGTTGATCTCTGACATAGACCTAGGAGTAGATCTTAAGTAGGTCAGGGCTGACTTTTTTGCAGGTGGCAAAGAGGCAGCAGTGGGAAAAGAACAGCTTTGGCCTTGTCCCATTTCTAGAGTCCCCTGGGTCCTCAGAACTTCTGAGTGACAGAGTGGCTCTCTGCTCTGGCTGGGCTGGTGTAGGAAGAACACTCTTTGACATAAATCACAGCAAGATCCTTTTTGACCCACCTCCTAGAGAAATGGAAATAAAAACAAAAATAAACAAATGGGACCTAATGAAACTTAAAAGCTTTTGCATAGCAAAGGAAACCATAAAAAAGACAAAAAGAGGGCTTCCCTGGGGGTGCAGTCGTTGAGAGTCCGCCTGCCGATGCAGGGGACACGGGTTCGTGCCCCGGTCCGTGAAGATCCCACATGCCGTGGAGTGGCTAGGCCCGTGAGCCAAGGCCGCTGAGCCTGCGTGTCCGGATCCTGTGCTCCGCAATGGGAGGGGCCACAACAGTGAGACGCCTGTGTACCGCAAAAAAAAAAAAAAAAAAAAGACAAAAAGACAGCCCTCAGAATGGGAGAAAATATTTGCAAATGAAGCAACTGGCAAAGCATTAATCTCCAAAATTTACAAGCAGCTCATGCAGCTCAATACCAGAAAAACAAACAACCCAATCCAGAAATGGGCAGAAGACCTAAATAGACATTTCTCCAAAGAAGATATACAGATTGCCAACAAGCACATGAAAGAATGCTCAACATCACTAATCATTAGAGAAATGCAAATCAAAACTATAATGAGGTATCACCTCACACCAGTCAGAACGGCTATCTTCAAAAAATTTACAAACAATAAATGCTGGAGAGGGTGTGGAGAAAAAGGGAACCCTCATGCACAGTTGGTGGGAATGTAAATTGATGCAGCCACTATGGAGAACAGTATGGAGTTTCTTTAAAAAATGTAAAAATAGAACTACCATATGACCCAGGAATCCCAGTACTGCACATATACCCTGAGAAAACCATAATTTAAAAAGAGTTATGTACCACAATGTTAATTGCAGCTCTATTTACAATAGCCAGGACATGGAAGTAACCTAAGTGTCCATCGACAGATCAGTGGATAAAGAAGATGTGGCACATATATACAGTGGAATATTACTCAGCCATAAAATGAAACGAAATTGAGTTATTTGTAGTGAGGTGGATGGACCTAGAGTCTGTCATACAGAGTGAAGTAAGTCAGAAAGAGAAAAACAAATACCGTATGCTAACACATATTTATGGAATCTAAAAAATAGGTTCTGAAGAACCTAGGGGCAGGACAGGAATAAAGATGCAGACATAGAGAATGGACTTGAGGACACAGGGAGGGGGAAGGGTAAGCTGGGATGAAGTGAGAGAGTGACATGAGCATATATACACTACCAAATGTAAAATAGATAGCTAGTGGAAACAGCTGCAAAGCACAGGGAGATCAGCTCAGTGCTTTGTGACCACCTAGAGGGGTGGGATAGGGAGGGTGGGCGGGAGATGCAGGAGGGAGGAGATATGGGGATATATATATATGTATAGCTGGTTCCCTTTGTTATATAGCAGAAACTAACACACCGTTGTAAAGCAATTATACTCCAATAAAGATGTTTAAAAAAAAAAAAAAAGTGCTCGCTGTAGCTTGCTCCTGTCATTCTACTCTTTCTTTCAGACCCAGACCATCCTTAGGTCACGTCCCACTCCATAGCTAATTATACATGTCTGTCTGTATCCGTGCCCTTGTTTTAGGTACAGGAGAACTGTGCTAGGCAATGATAGACAAAGGAAAGGGAGCTAAGTGCCACTGTGCACTCTTAACAGACCCCTGAGTAAATTCACTAAATGTTCCCATTTATTCCATCTCTACCACCAGCTCTAGACCCACCTGCCACAGCCTCCTAACTGGTCTCCCGAATATACTTACGCCTGTGTCCAAATCGTTTATCGGTCAGCAGGATCTTCCTAAGATGCAAATCCCATCATGTCACAACCCCTTGCCTTCCAATGCTTAAATTCCTGCAAAGTTTCCTTATCTCTTAGGATAAAATCCCAAATCCTCACCCAGGCCCCCAAGCCCTGCATGGTGTGGCCCCCGCATACATTTCCGGCCTCAACTCTGGTCTCCAGTCGTTTTCTCTGGTGCAACATGCTCCCTCACCACAAAACCTTTGCACATGCAGCTCCTTTTCCCTGCATCCATGTCCCCCGTCCTCTTTGCCTAGTTAACTCCTCGTCCTTCAGCTCTCGGCTCAAATGCCTTCTCCCCAGTGAAGACTCCCGTGTTTATTATGCTTTCATAAAACTGTTTGCTTTCTTCCAAGCACATATCTCAGTTCATAAGTAAACATTTATCTATGTGATTATTGGAATAGTGTTTATCTCTCCATTAGACTTTACATTTTATAGACACAGGGATCATGTCAGTTTTTTGTGTCCTCAGTGACTAGCACAGTGACAGATACACAGTATTTGTTTCATAAATAACTCATTACTAAATGAAAAAATGGCAGCTATCATTATAACTTCCAGACACATTTCTGGAAGTTATTTATAACTCATCCAGTACTCACAACAGCCATATTAGGCACATTCACTCCACTATGCCCATTTTACAGGTAAGGAAACTGAGTCATAGATAAAGAATGCTCAAGCTTACACAGTAATTGGCAGCACTAGCATTTGTACCCAGTTTCCATGCTCTATATTTGTCTGCTATACTGCCTCTTGGGCAGTATAGGAGTTTTATTATCCAATCCTGGCACCAAACCCACGAAATAAGTATTACCACCTCCGTTGCACAGATAAGTAAAATGAAGCTCAGTGAGTTATAGTAACTTAACCAAGGTTACATGCTTGTTAAATGGTGAAGCCAAAATCTGAACGCAAATCCGCTAAAAATCATTGCAGTTTCCTTTGTGGCAGTCCTTCTCTGGGTGTGTTACAACATTTTGAATGAGAAATTCTGATCTAGAGAAAATAACTGGAAAAATCACTAATTATGATAATACCAAAAATAAACACGATTCAATGAGTGCTTGTTGTGTGTGTGGTGCTGTGTGATGTTCTTTAAGGGAATTGCTGCCTTGAATCCTGACAAGGACCCTGTGAAGGAGAAACACCCCAATCCTTTTAGGAGCTTGGTAAAATTGTACTGTGTGAGTCCAGGGAGCAAGCATTTCCCCAGAGAATCAGAAGATAGAAAGTTAGCATGGTCTGTTATTCATGTGGCTGGATGCTGATGGCTAGATTCGCTTTTGAAGCTCACTTGAGGTTGCAGAGAATGAAATACCCATAAGGGATGTTTAAGCTGGAGGAAAAAGCGTATGATTTATGTGTTTTCCTCTTTTCATTTAAACAGTGCAGACACTGATCAGGTTGGAAACCATGCAGGGAAACCCTGGTCTGAAAATGTCATTTCACTCCAGTCTCTTTAGTGTTATGCAGTGTGGTTGCAAGATACGCTGAAATGGAAATTTAGCGCTGCTGTATTCTGAGATGTATTTACATGGTGTTTTTGTAGTCTGTGCATGTACCTTCTGTTTATTACTAAATGAGCTCTATATTCATCATTATTGATTTAATTGAAGACTGACATACTGACATTGAAAAGATGAAGCAAGACTGTATCTCAGAGTAAAACATACAGCTTAGAAACTGGAAGCTCAGAAGTAAATACCAATATCTGTGAATAAGAAGCAATTTTCAGAATTTGCTTTACGTGGCTTTTAAGGAGCCTGTCACATTTATATCTGCGTACATTATTTCTCGCTACAAAACTAGTGAATGCTCATTTAATACTTTCAGATAAGGGTGAGGTTTTACTGAGAACTCGATTCTTCCAGAAAAGCCAAGAATGACAAGAAAAAAAGAAAAATCCCAAATGTAACAAATTATTGCTTGCATTGATTACAGTACCTTTTACCCCCCAAGAAGGTTTTTGGTTGATGCGACCCTAGTATCAAAGGAGTGATTTGCTCAGAACTGTCATTTGTGGTGTTTGCCTCCAAATTATGGGCTAGACATATGTCGGGGCATGAATGGAAATGTCTCTTTTTGAGAAATGCACATTCATGTTCCTTCTGTATGTGCTATGAAACATGCCTATTGTCCTATAGATTCTTTCTTTTCCTCCATTAACCTCTTCCCTTTGCTTCAGAATAACCTATAGAAAAATGAAATGCAACTATATTTTATATTAAAATAGTGGGAATTTCTCTTTTTCTTTTACAGCGTTGAGAGACTTTTCCAGACAGAAAGATTTGCTGCTACCTGTATCTTTGGGCTTTACCTAGCTGATAAACAGCCCATGAATTTCACAAACATAACTGCATTTCCATTTTCTCTCCCTGACAAATTACAGCCTGCCAGTGGAACTGCCATAGCAGAGAGCAGGCATTTGGTTTTAAACTGTCTTCTTTTTCTTAAATCCTTAAAACAAGGCCATGATTCTTCATATTCAGTTGAAATGGAAAATGCTCAGGCTCAGTGCACACAAGGAAATTGCAACCTAACTCTCTCCCTCTCCCCCTTTCCCATCTCCTTTCGTTTACTGTTAACTCTTTACTGCACTGCAGTCCTGCAAAGCTCTCAGGGAGCTGGGACCACGGGTTGGGGGTGGAACTACATGCCCAGCACTACCACCTCTTTTATAGCCAAATCACAGAGGCTCGCTTGAGGTCATCTTTTACAGTGTATTTCGATTGTATAGAGCTGCTTTTTTAAAAAAAAAAAAAATTATTTATTTATTTATTTTTGGCTGCATTGGGTCTTCGTTGCTGCTCACGGGCTTTCTCTAGTTGCGGCGAGTGGGGGCTACTCTTCATGGCGGTGCGCAGGCTTCTCATTGCGGTGGCTTCTCTTGTGGAGCACAGGCTCTAGGCACGTGGGCTTCAGTAGTTGTGGCACACGAGCTCAGTAGTTGTGGCTCGTGGGCTCTAGAGCACAGACTCTGTAGTTGTGGCGCACAGGCTTAGTTGCTCTGCGGCATGTGGGGTCTTCCTGGACCAGCGCTCGAACCCGTGTCCTCTGCATTGGCAGGTGGATTCTTAACCACTGCGCCACCAGGGAAGTCCCTATAGAGCTGCTTTTGATAGAGAGAAGATGGACACATTGCTGAGATGTGTGCAGCAGGATGGTTTTATAAGAAGAAAAAAACCCCAAAGGTTATTCGTTTACCTGCCAGTCTCATCCAGTGCTCCAGTTTTGGAGGAGATGGTGGTGGGAGAAGGAAAAGTCCTTCTTTCAGTATGGAATGGTAGATACAGGAAGCTGTTTTGGCCAGATTAATTTTCCTTGAAGAAAATAGTCAATAAAAGAGGGAGAATGTGCTCGCTGCTCTGTTCTCTAAGTTTTTTATGTTATCATGAAGTTACATCATATTTTGAAATAATTTTACCTGGTCTCTTTTTGACAAAGTACATTTGTAAGAGATTCTTCTGCTTTTCTTGGGTCTCCAGGACTCTGGAGTGAGATATTTTCCTCTCTGGACCTCAGAAGGAAGAGATGCCTACTCTCACAGTTTCCAGGTTATTGAAGGAGGGATGTCCTCGTCCTGAGGAAGTGTCCTGGAAATGGCCTCAGCTGCGCCCCTGTCATCCAAGTGGCCCAGAAAACTCCTCTCATTGTGTTGTGAGGGTGTATGATCCACATTGGGTTCAGCACAGTGGAGACCATCCATAGAGGTTTAGTTGGTGACACCTTAAGGGAGTCCTTTTATTCTCTGAACCTCAGTTTCCTAGTCTGAATAACTGAGACAATAAAACCTACCTTCCCCTTCCCCTGCAGAGCTCTGACAATTAAATGGGATCATGCTCATTGAAATACTTTCTAACACAGAATGATCTCTCCAAATAGAACCTGTTTTTGGTTTCATATCATTGTTACTATTTAAGGAGATGGATGTTCCTCTCCTTACTTGCCCCATCTCCCTAAATGTATCTGAACCTTCTGTCCAGGCTCGAAAAATTCCTTCCCAAATTCTTCTTCCTAGCCATTATCAGAAAGGTAAATCAAATATTTGGTTTGTTTTCTGCCTTTCCTACTAGGTGTCAACCCTAGGAGGAAGGTACTAGAATATTGTTTGGCTCATCACTGTTTCCTTGTAGCCTAGTGCCAAACACATAAGCAGTCAGCAAGTATTTGTTGAAGAACAATGGTGAGTGCTCAGAGAGTTCATGAGTCCACCATTTGGACCTCTTTTGTTCTTCTACTTCCCCCTTCTGGTAGGGTCTTCCCTCCTGGGGACTGTGAAGATATGGAGATATTTTGGGCAAGTGTGAGTTGTAGTCTGGACTAGTCTAATGATTTTACATTTCACTAAAATAGCCCCCAGTTCCATTATGGCTTGATTTTCTGAGCACCTACACTTCTTTTAGGAAAGCAGGCCAAATGCCTTTACTAAATTATTTGGTTTTAAAAAAATCCTTCAACGAATGAAAGAATGAGTGTTTTTATGCTTGTTCATTGAAACCAGACCTCTAGCTAAAAACGCTTGCTTGTTTTATTGCTGGCCTCTCATTTGAAGCTAGTTCAAGTGAAGCCTAGATTGTTTTTAGAAGCTTACAATTAACCTCAAGTCATGAAAGTGAGAAGAAAATGATGCGAGTGTGAATTTTATTTCAGTGCGTGCTCAGAGCTTCTGGGGACCTGTGTAATGGACTATAATCTACAAATGTAGTACATTTATGATTGGATTTAAAAAATAGTTATCTTTACTAACATTGATTTATGTTGAAATCTTAATAAAGTATACAACTTTTATGAACTGTGGAATTACTGCAATGTTTCGAAAGTTGTTCTTTATTCTCTCTTTCACTGATTCAGTGTGATACTGCAGAGAGCTTTGTGATTTTTATATTGAGTACTTAAAACTAAGATAACATGCAGTACGTTTTAGCTGCCTCTTTGAAGGACTGCAGAGTTAAAAGGAAGTATTTTCTGAAAAATGATTTTGGAAGAGCAAATATGAAAGCTAATATATATTGCTTTGTATGTGTATATATGTATATATGCATACAAATGTAAATATATATATAAATGACATTTTAGAACTTTCACTAGAGTCCTTTTTAATTCTGAAATATTTATACAAAATAACATCTGTAATATATATCCAGTGTTATTAAGTATAATAATGGACAAGCAATCCATAACATGGATAAATCTCAAAAAGTTCTCTTTAAAAATGAACACTTCAGTATGCTCCTGTGAGCCCGGTGGCAATTGCTACTTCATTTTATTTTATTTTATTTTTGCGGTACGCGGGCCTCTCACTGTTGTGGGCTCTCCCGTTGCAGAGCACAGGCTCTGGACGCGCAGGCTCAGCGGCCATGGCTCACGGGCCCAGCCGTTCCGCGGCATGTGGGATCTTCCCGGACCGGGGCACGAACCCGTGTCCCCTGCATCGGCAGGCGGACTCTCAACCACTGCGCCACCAGGGAAGCCCCGTTACTTCATTTTAAAAGTAAAACGTAGCCACATGAGTGACATTTGGTTTGTAGCACCCAGAAACAAGGCTTGTTAGAGTAGCATTCTATATTGGAGGGTGAGTGGCAGGTCATCCTATTACCTGCCTGACCACCTGGGTCCCTCCAGGCACAGAGTGAACACATTGTCAGTGTGGTCACTCTGTCCAGCAACCAGGCAAGATTATAAAAACCTGGAGAGTTTCTTTAAGTCAAGTTTAAGACAATAAAGTTACTGAGAATGATAGAACATATACTGTGGAATCTCAGTTGCATACACTTATATAGTATTGGTTTAAGTGCAAGTACATTAAACAAAAATATCAAATGATATACCAGGACACTCAGCGATTCATTTCTGGCCCCTCCTGCTAGGAATCGATGACTCTTAATTTGTATCTCTGATTACCATGGAAACTGTTTCACTTATGGTCTCCCATTTTTCCTGTTTGTTAGTTGTTCGGTTTCTGCATGCCCTCTTCTCTCTGAGCTATTCTGTCTTGTCCCATTATTCATTTGTGGTGGGATCAGAACCCTCCTGTTATCAGACTTTTTTTATTAATTGCAGAGAATTTTCATTGTATCTGCAGTTAAAGATTTCATCTCTTGTGCCTCCATCATCTGTATTGCTTCTGTGGTTTGCTTTCTTTGATACACTGTGAAATGTTTGTATCTGTTATTATCAGATAATAATAACAGAAAACGCCATTTTCTCAGTTATGCATTTTTCCATTTCCATCTGAGTCATTTTCTTGTTTACCTCTGTGCTAATGTGGAGAGGAGGGTTATGGGTTCCTTCGTTTTTTTCGCTAGGAAGAGTGATTTCCACATTGGGTTTGAGCTGACAATGGGTTTCTTCATTGGGCCAGTGTGTCGACACCATTACTTTGGTCTAATGAGATTTCACTATTACCAAGGGATTACATAACATGTAGGCAAGTCACAAAGGCTTCAAAATTCTCATGAGTTAAGATATTAGTTTTGAATGTAACATTTCCATGTAAGTAATGAACATAGATAAGTTCAATATTCTGCTCTGTTCCATGAATATAGAATTTTCATAATATGTGCTTTTTAAAATGCTTTACTGGTTTGGATAATTTCATTCTGGAAATAACTGCTTCTCTTACTTTTCTGTGATTGAAAATAGATCTTGATTTACAGAGAGTTTGAAAGGCTGTGGTCTGAGTGAGAATACAAATATGTTGTGCTCATGTTGGAGTGGTGACCCCTTTGCCTTAGTGTGGTCTCTAGAACTATATAAAATAGACTTAATGTCAGAAGTCAACTGAGAACACATGTTCTTTGTTAATTGCATGTTTATGAATAGGTTACAAATAAAATCTTGGAAGTTTTTCTTCTCCAATTGCCTATCTTAAATTGAAATTCAAAGGATGCTTTTCTTAAAAAACTTTTATTTTTAAGGAATTTTAAATTTGCAGAAGACTTGCAAAGATAGTACAGAGAGTTTCTGTACACCCTTCACCCTGCTTCCCCCCATGGTAACATCTTATATAACCATGGTACATTTATCAAACTAAGAAATTAACATTGGTAGAATACTATTAAACTACAGAATTTTTTGGATCTCACAAATTCTTTCGCCTGTGAAGGACAGATTTTAAAATCATTTTTATTTATAGAGTCTAGAATTATTTTATAAAAAACTTAATGAAATTATACCTTTAAGGGATTGGGCAGTCTAATGTAGATATATTTTTGGGAGCTTCTCAGGAAAGGTTAATGAAGAATGTTAAATAATTTTATAAGATGAAAACATTAAAGCATTCAGCATCTTAATTTGGTACACCAACATTAATTTTGGTACACCAAAATCAGAATTGATTATTCTGACCAACATGTTCATTATTCTGTATCATGAATAAAGTATTATTTATATGGATATTTCTTTCAAATGTATGTGCTGTTGCTTTTCTTAAAAGTCAGTAGTCTGGATATAAGGAAATTTCTATAACAATTTCTCCTTTCATCCTGTAATCTTTAAATTCAGTGACTCTCTCACAAGCTTTTCCCTGTAAAGATAAAGAATTTTGCACATTATGGAGAATACTGCCAGTTTTGATGAAAGCTGGAATAATTTTTATTTTTAGAGTGCATAAAAGGCACAACCAACAATCTGATGAATAAAAAGATAAGTACTACAAAGGTGTACAGGCAAATAGCATAATTAATTTTGTCTTCAGAAAAAGACATTACATCAACCCTCCTATTTTTTCATTTTATTTGATAGCTCAGCAACTTTAATACATTTGAGAAGACGATTGTCTCTGTCTCACTTTGTCCTTTTGTGCTCCTTGTGCTTGGTATGGGCATGATCCCTTGGATCACTGACTTTTCAAACATTTTGTTTTCATAAATACCTGAGCACTAAGGCTCAGTAGAACACAAAGCAACTATGTGCAGCATTCAAACATAAAAGAAAAGATAAATTCTAACTTTAAACAACTCCTAATGACTCAATACACTAGGGAATTGGAGAAGGTGGTCTCTGGGGCTTCCGCTAGAATTTGAGGCTTTGCTGTCATCTTTTTTCAACAAAGGAAATACTGTCTAGCAGTATTGATGTTAAAGTGGAATGTAACTGTATGTGTGTGTGTGTGTGTGTGTGTATATATATATATATATATATATATTTTTTTTTAAAGTGGTTCCCAAACTTTAACCCAGGAGATAATATTGTGATTTTCACTAAAAAAGAGATTTAAAATCTAAATGCTGGAAAGAATTCTTAGAAAGGTGAGAATGAGGGTTATCAATATAAATGTAAGGGGCATGGATTAAAAAGTATATGCCTGAACTTCTTTTGAATCTGGTAAAGGAAACCTTAAAATTGAAATTAGATTTCTTCATTCATAAATGAAATATATCAAGGGGAGGTTTACAGGAAAAGCGTTTTCCCATTGCTTCCCATTAGGTTCCGTTTATGAAGGTAAATTTTAAGTGGTGACGAAGAGGATCAGTATTGTTAGGGCCAAATTCTAATTTAGGTATTCCTGCGTGACACTCAGTGGTGCTGCAGCGGAGAGTTTGGGCTTAAATCTATGGCTGTTCCCAGAATGGAAGCCTGTTTCAGAGAACTGTTCAAGTTGAAAGGTTGGCACATGTATTGATTTTTATGTAGGCCAATGTTGTGGAAAGGTTAAAACAAAGAGGTGGAAGTAGGAGTGTTCTCTTAGGCTTTCCTCCTTTGGATTGCCCCTGTTGGACTGGTTCCCTCCATGGTGAGGCCATGGGGCAAGGGAGAAATGCTTTCCAAAGTCTTTTAAGTGTATTTTTTTGTCTTTATATTTGGAAGTTCTCTGTAATCCAGAACTCTCCCTCTGAATTTGAAAAGGCTGATATCTCTGTGGTTGCTGTGGTCAAGAAGACCTACTATGTAGCACCTTGTTGCTAATAGCCAGTGGCAGTACTATATAGGGGCTGTCTCTTTTAATCAGTATTGTATTTATTTTGGGATTATAGGAGCAACCTCGTACAGTGTTCTAGAGAAATTCCTTAGTTTTTCAAAGATACGCAAGGAGGGTGTTATTCACTTAGATATAATAAGAGCTTCTCTTTGGTTCACCCAAATAAACTTGAGTTTATATTAAGAGAAATGATGGTATTTAATCCAAAAGTAATTCAATTCAAATTACAAACTCTTAATAATCTTAATTGATTTAATTTTCTTTGCTGGTGTTAGCTGGGGGTTTATCACATTTTATTTGTCTCTGTGTGTGGCAGAGTCAAGCTGGGAACTTCAGGGGGCTACCAGGAAAGAGTTGCTAAAGGAGAGATTGGCTGTAATACCCTCAGCCAGTGGGGGGGCTGCAGATGTGTTTCTCTTTAAGTGGAGAGAGTATCATATCCCTTGGTTACCTGAGCTTAGGGATGCCCCAAACTAACCCCAGGAAAGAAAATCATCAAGTTATGACTAGTTGAACAAATAACTTAAATTATAGACAACAGATACTTTGCTAGGGTTTGTTAATATCCCATGCAATGTTATGAGATTATATGAAGAATGACATGGAATTTAATGGCCCACTGTTTTTATTGTCCTTTAACTTGCTACCTTTGCATGCAGCCTCACCCCAGTCCCAATCCTCAGCAGATGCTCAAGGGGGCATGGGGAAGATAGAATTTTACAGTATAAGTAGGGTTGGGTGAAAGTAGAAAATGTCAAAGGGAGACAGAACACAATCTGAAAGTGTTTTCGTGGTATACATGTTAGTTATCTATTGCTGTGTAACACATTACCCCCAAACTTAGCAGCCTAATACAATAAACATCTATTATCTCCCAGTTTCTGTGAGCAAGAATCCATACATGGCTTAGCTGGAAGCCTCTGCCTCAGCTTCTCTAAAAAGGCTGCAGTTAAAGTGCGGTCTGGGAATGCAGTGTTACCTGAAGGCTCAACTGGGAGAGGATCTGCTAAACTCGCTTATGTGGTTGTTGGCAGGATTCAGTCCTCCCTCAGTTTCTTGCCCCACGGACATCTCCATAAGGCAGCTCACATCAGGGTGTCTGACTTCTGGCAGAGCGAGTAAGAGAAGGCATGCACCATGGGAGCCACAGTCTCTTTGCAACTTAATCTTGGAAGTGACATCTTACCCCTTTTTCTGCCTCCTGTTTACAGAAGTGAGTGTCTAGGTCCAACCTATACTCAGGAGAAAGGATTACATAAAGTCACGAATATCAGGAGGCTGGGATCAATGAGGGTCATCTTAGAGGCTGTGCCCATGGTGTTCTGCAGCTTTTCCTATTTCAAAAGAAAATTGAACCACTGTTAGTTTATATAAGTTAAACTATGTAGAAGCCACTGATTAGATGAAGAAAATGCCATTTCTGAAGTAAGATTGTTATTGAGGAAAATGTGGCTAAATCTAGTGGAGCATGCTCTGATAATTGCTTGAAATCTTTCTATCTTTTAAGCTTTCTATCCCTTTCAGTAAACATTGTCCCTTGTTTTCTCCTTCACCAAGGTTGAGGACCTGCCCGTTAATCTGAATCCTGTGTTCCTAACCCATTGTATCCTTCTCCCATATTAAATATAATCTATTCTCATTTTTTTCTTTTTCTTAAACAGTTTTACAAGGTGATTGGATTAAAAAAATCTGCCAAATTAATTCAGAATGAGATTTTAGCAAATAATAAGTTTTTTCAATGCCTTAACCTCTTCGAGTCATAATTGTATTTTGTCATGGAGTTTCCCTATGGGCTTCTCATTCTTCAAGTCCTCCAGTCCTTAGATGTCACCTCCTCGGAATGGTCTTTCTTGACAATCCTCCTTAACTTGTCCCCCTACCCCTCTCTGGGTTTTTTTCCATGTCATCCAGTTTATACCTTCCTAGCACTTCCCATTACTTGAGAGTGTCCACCTCATTTCCATGTTTATTTGTTTATTGCTTCTCTCCTTTCACTAGAATTTAAGCTCAATGAAGACAAGGGTATTGTCTCTTTTGTTTACTGTTATATCATCACTACTTAGAACGGTACTTAGCCCATAGGAAGGATCCAGGAAATAGTTGTTGAATGAATGATATGGGATTTCAGGAACCACAGCAAGAGTAGGGAGAACTGTTTTCACCGAGGGAAGCCTTTAGGTATTCCTTCCGTCCATCACACCTGTCTCCTTCAAGCTTGTGTTGAGTTTGTTTGACTCGAATAGTTCTAGAGTGGACTGAAATGTGGTCGGTTGACATGACTAGACCCCTGAGTCTGAGGCGTTCAGGTGTAACGTGGTGCTAGTAATAGCGGCCATCATTAGGAGGCTCATAAAGGTGTACTTAGAATGCCTTCTAGCTTTAAAAGCTGTGAATCTATGATTCATGTTTTGACCAAACAATTAAAAAAAAAAGGAAAATGTAAGGCTTTGGCAGAAGGAGCCACTCAACCTTTGTAATCCACATGTCTTCTGATTTTTTACAGTGATGGCTCCTGCTATCAGGTATGATGGCAGTATTCTGTGGACCCTTGAATAATTGTGGAACAGCATAGAAAATGACAGAGAATGCAAGCAAACCACAAAGAAACAGCTTCCAGTAAATGTGCAGAGGACAATAGCTGAAGGTTGAGATTAAAAAAAAGATCATGGTCCTGCCCTGAACAGAATGACAGTTTAAATTAAAAAAAAAAATCTTATTCTTTCCTTGCTTTGGTTTCATTTTCACCCAATGTGGAGCGTGACTCGATAGCCGTGTATTGTGGTTTAATATAGCTCATCATCGTGTTTCTTTTCCATTGCGGCAAAGTGGGTTGAAAGCTTGAGGGATTTCTCCTGTAATAATTCCCCAGATCTCATTCCTGGTCAGCACCGTGCAGCTCATTTCCATTAAGCAGATAGTCCTCCTTTTTCTTCTTTGCTTCCAGACTCATAATTCTGTGCTTATCTGCACTGAACTTCATTTGCATTTATTAGCTGGGTAGGTACTTGAAATATCTAAAACCCTTTTATCTGCCTGCTTTGTTTCTCATTATTTGCTGTCTCTTCCAATTTAGTATTAACTGCAAACTTGAAATGTTTCTTCTGAAACTGTTGTTCAAATTCTTTGCATACCAGTGTAGGGCCTGAAACTGATGTCTGCTGGGATCCCAGTCAATAACCTGGTTCTGCCTTGAAAAGCTGTAACTTCTCACATCTTACTTTTCCTGCTTGACTGACTGAGGTATGAACTGTTTATGTAGATTTGTTCATTTGGTGTTTTGTTGGACGTTTGAACCACTGAGCCTCTCCACTATAGTAGATGGTGCTCCAAGGAGCAAAACAATGAACAAGACGGGCTGCCTGCCCTCATGAAGCGCGCAGACTCTTCTGTGCCAAAACGTGTATGTTGTCCATATCATTTTGCCCTCTACCCAATCCCAACAATTTTCCTGAACTGCACTTTTTTAGGCTTTGGGCCTGCATTGAATAATATAATACAAGATGACAGTCTGAAACTCAGAATTATTTTAAAGACATTGTTTACTCTGTTTCACATATTTTTTCCTTCACAAAGGCCCATGGGAGAAATTCCTTTTAGATTTCAGTATCGGGAATGTTTCTCCTGAACCACTGGTTTGTTTTTATCATACATTGTGATTGAAGAGTAGATCCTACACACCTTTCTGTGTTGGCTGCCAATAGCTTGCAGGCAGATTTGTAATTCACTTCCAGAAAATGCACCAGATCTAATAGCAGACCTTTAAATACTAATCTTTCTGGGCGTTTTAGCCTGTCTCTTCTCGGCTTTCATACAACCGCCCAACCTCACAATCTCTGTCATCTACCATTGGAGGATTCCTTCATTAGCTGTAAGAAAACGAAAGTCTTATTCCTCTTAAGTATTTCTCCAAACTGTCCAAGAGCTTTTCTTTAACATGACAAATTAGAAGTAAATAAATTATTTATGTAAGCTTGGAGGGCAATTGTGTTCTACTTGGAGGCATAGGTTTGGGTCACTTACCTTGCCCAGACTGGTGTTCAGGGATGAACCTGGACTGTATGAACAGCTGTAGGAACTTGAATAAGTCACATAACCTTCCTAAATTCTCTAGTTCTCATATGCCAATTAAAAGGATTTGATTAGACTTGCAGAGTTGTCCTCAGCACTCAAATTTTGTTTGCACAGACATTTGTAATTGTGCCACCAACATGTCTACTTTTCATCTCAGAACTTAGGTGGCTTCTTAACAGAGTTACACTTGTCAAGTGCTTCTCAGATACTGTCCTGATGCTGGTTGCAGTGAGGGTCCTCTGTGAAAGGGCTAAGGGAGAGGAGAGGGCAGGCTGTGAGGGCCACCCAGAGGAGGACGCCAAACAGACTTCAGGAGCTGCTGAAAATGTGGAAAGAAGCATGTATGAGTGGCACTTAGAAGGGCAGGAAACAGCCAGGAGGGCACTTGTAACTCCTGGAAACTGCATTTGCCAGCATATTAAGGCATAAAAAACAAGTGTCTGTTCAGGGCGACAGTTTTGTCTCTTTGGGTTATGGAGGGGGTGGGAAGTGAGACTGGAGAATCAGCAGAGACTGGATATTGAAAGGTTGTATGTGCTCTGCTGAGACATTTGCACCTCATTCCAAAGATCGTAGTGATCCACTGAGGGAGTTTAAATGAGGTGGGCGGAAGTGAACAGATTTGAAATTTAGAAAGATACCCCTCTTATACAAGTTTGGATGATAGATTCTAGAGTTAGATTTAAAAATTGGGGCAGTTTTTCTTCTAACTCCTAGGAGAGTGCAGGAGTTACCTAGACTTCTGATTTGAGTGAATTGGTGAAGAGTGGCAGCACCGTTCACCATAAAAGAGAAGGCAAGGGAGGGGCATCTCGTAAGAGGAAATGAAGCCTCTGTTGCAGACACGTTGAGGTTTTTTTTACATCTTTATTGGAGTATAATTGCTTTACAATGGTGTGTTAGTTTCTGCTTTATAACAAAGTGAATCAGTTATACATATACATATGTTCCCATATCTCTTCCCTCTTGCATCTCCTTCCCACCCTCCCTATCCTACCCCTCTAGATGGTCACAAAGCACCGAGCTGATCTCCCTGTGCTATGCGGCTGCTTCCCACTAGCCATCTATTTTACGTTTGGTAGTGTATATATGTCCATGCCTCTCTCTCACTTTGTCCCAGCTTATCCTTCCCCCTCCCCGTATCCTCAAGTCCATTCTCTAGTAGGTCTGTGTCTTTATTCCTGTCTTACCCCTAGGTTCTTCAAAGAGACACGTTGAGTTTGAAGGGGTATTGGGATACTTATGTTGGGATGATCCAGACAGTTTGAAATAATAATAATAGTAGCCAATATTTATTGAATATGTATTAAGTGCCAATTGCTTTAACTGTACTGTCTCATTTAACCCTTGGAATCAACTCTATTATCCTATTTCTAGATGAGAAAATGAAGCCTGGAAAGATTCAGTACCTTGTCTGAGGTCATATAGCTGGGAAGGGGCTGAGCCAGTATCACTGGGCTCCAAATGCCACTTTTCACTACAACTAGGTACTGACTGGAGCTGAAGAGAGAGGTTGGAATGAACATGTACAGTTGGCATGTTAGGCTCACAGTGACATGGGTGAAGACGGAAGGCTGGAAAACACCCTTATGTTGGGGTCCAGCAGAAGAAGAGGGGCCTGTGAAGGAGGCAAAAGGTAGAGGAAACAGAGAAAGGAAGAACACTGAGAGAGAGGATATTATGTCAGGAACACTGGCACCACCAGCCATCGGCAGTGTCATTGATGGCAATCTGTTTATCGTCTCGGAGCCTCTGCTGTTTTTCTCTGTAAAATGGGAATAATATTACTTTCAAAGCTTCTCTTGTGTATTAATCAAGATACATTTATCAAGCACTTGACTTACTGTGTGGCACATAGTAAGTGCTCAGTAAATGGTGGCTGCTGTTATTACAATGAAGAAGTTTTAAGCAGTGAAAGAGTAGCCATTACTTTTAAATGCGGCAGGGAATTAGAATAGTAAGGGAGACAGCATAGCATGTGGGATAGGAACACAGAGAGTAGAGTCCAGGAATTTTTTTTTAAATATTTAAAAGTTTTATTACATTTTCCCTTCACTGTTTATGCAGTTATATTTCTATGCATGTATTGTGTAAGAGAAAAACTTAATTTTTTTCTATAGGAATACAGTTGTCTCAACACCATTTATTGAACAGTCCACAAGAGTTTTGATAGCTATGAAAACAGCAGGAAAAAATTTCCCTCAATCATACATCTGCTATTAATTTTACATTACAGAGAACAAATACCTTGGTATCAGTTTTCTTCAAAATCAATCACAGTGAATTCTGTTAATTATGAATGCCAATACAAGTGATATGAAATGTTGATCATTTATAATTACTTGAAAATAACATTGCACTGAAAAAGTGTTAAGGCAGTCTTATCATACAGTATTAAAACCTGCTGTACATCGATAATAAATGAGAGGATTTGGCAAATGACAAAGACAAGTATAGTTTAAGATTTAAACTTCCGTTTGTTATGGCATTCTTTCCCCCACCCTCCCTTCATGATATCATTTTACAGAAGCAAGGAGGTTCAGGAACCCCCAAATCAAAAGAGGTATTCATATTTGAGTGACCATTTTACTTTTTTTTTTTTTTTTTTTTTGCGGTACGCGGGCCTCTCACTGCTGTGGCCTCTCCCGTTGCGGAGCACAGGCTCTGGAAGCGCAGGCTCAGCGGCCATGGCTCACGGGCCCAGCCACTCCGCGGCATGTGGGATCTTCCCGGGCCGGGGCACGAACCCGTGTCGCCTGCATCGGCAGGCGGACTCTCAACCACTGCGCCACCAGGGAAGCCCTGAGTGACCATTTTACTCTTGATGGAGTCCTTGACATTGCACAATTTCCTTTACCTCCTCATCACAAATTTTCTCATCTGTGAAATCTGAAGGACGCAATTTGGATTTGTATATAAAATCTCCCAATAGACAAATGATGACAACTAGTTAACAAAAATTCACTGTAGCCCAAACAAATCATATTTGTGGATAGAATTTGGTTCCCAGGCCACCAATTTGAAAAATCTGGTTCACACAAATTCTGAGGTTTTAGTTAGAAAGGATTTTGAGAGCCCTCACTGTGTGCTTAGCCTGCACAATGATGCCAGGCATAGTAAAGATAAAGGAGTGCACTAAAGATGGTTTCAGGCAAAGCTTTTGGCTCTAAAGGAGTTAAAATCTCCTTGGAAAGACAGGATTTACCAATGAGAAACATAGGACACAGAGTTATGAAAGAGTGTCGTTATATAGGTAAGAAATCTGAATCTCAGAAAGACCCAGTGAACAGCAGAGCTGGTTCTTGAACCAGGGTTTCTGAGCCCTTGCCAAGGTGCATTCCACAGATGTTTGGCTTCTCGTGGTAGTGATACTGTTGGAGTTCAGAGGGAGAGAATGGTTGGAGCTGAGGTCTTCATCAAGGACACATGAGTAGAGTCCTGGAGGATGAGAGGAGGGGTAACTGCTCATTTGGCTTGAGGGGAAAACATGGAAGAAAAGCAAAACCAAATCAAGACTGAAGAATAAATATGCTGTATTAAGGTGTCTCAGTGGGATCCAGTCAGGTAACAGGAACCATACCACTATCTGGCAGGGAGAACGTGCTATAAAGAGTTACTAACCAGGTATTAGAGAACTGAAAAGGCAAAAGAGAACGAACAGGTGTCCCAGAGGCAGGAACCGCAGGAAGCAGCCATCACCTCTAGGGTTGTGGAACAAAGAGAAAAAGTTGGGATTATTAGAAATTAGAAGTTTGGAGGAGTGACCCCAAGAAGGTAGGACTCAAACCTCAGAAGAGGGACTGGTGCTGGTATCTCTGAGGAAGAATGCTAGAGTTGGCTCTGAGAGTCTAAAAAAAAAAAGCTGCAAACTAGAACTGCAACTGCAACTAGAACCAATTAATTGATCCTTCCAGGGTAAAGAAGTCCTCCAGATGCTGACAGAAGCAGGGAGAAATAGGAAAGAGCAAGATTCTTTTCCTCTCCCAGTCCTTTCCCCTAATGCCCCTTATTGGCAGAGCCCAGCTGGCAAAACAGAAATGTGATTTGCAGAACACAGTTCCAGCACCACCGGGCCAAGTTGAGAAGGGTGAGTGAGAGGCTCAGAGACAAAAGCTTCTTTTTTTTTGGGGGGGGGGGATATTTATTTATTTTTTCTTTCCCTTTTTAAAATTAATTTTTATTGGAGTATAGTTGCTTTACAATGTTGTGTTAGTTTCCACTGTACAGCAAAGTGAAATAGTTATACATATACCTCCTCTTTTTTGGATTTCCTTCCCATTTAGGTCACCACAGAGCATTAAGTAGAGTTGCCTGTGCTATACAGTATGTTCTCATTAATTATCTATTTTATACATAGTATCAATAGCGTATATATGTCAACCCCAATCTCCCAATTCCTCCCATCCCCCTTTCCCTCTTGTTATCCATACATTTGTTCTCTATGTCTGTGTCTCTGTTTCTGCTTTGCAAATAAGATAATCTATACCATTTTTCTAGATTCCACATATATGCGTTAATATACAATATTTGTTTTTCTCTTTCTGACTTACTTCACTCTGTATGACACTCTCTAGGTTCATCCACCTCTACAATTGACCCAATTTTGTTCCTTTTTATGGCTGAGTAATATTCCATTGTATATGTACCACATCTTCTTTATCCATTCCTCTGTTGATGGACATTTAAGTTGCTTCCATGTCCTGGCTACTGTAAATGGTGCTGCAGTGAACATTGGGGTGCATGTGTCTTTTTTAAAAAAATAAATTTATTTATTTATTTTGGCTGCATTGGGTCTTTGTTGCTGTGCGTGGGTTTTCTCTAGTTGCGGTGAACAGGGGCTACTCTTTGTTGTGGTTCACGGGCTTCTCATTGTGGTGGCTTCTCTTGTGGAGCACGGGCTCTAGGCATGTGGGCTTAGTAGTTGTGGCACACGGGCTCAGTAGTTGTGGCTCACGGTCTCTAGAGCACAGGCTCAGCAGTTGTGGTTCATGGGCTTAGTTGCTCTGCAGCATGTGGGATCTTCCTGGACCAGGGCTCGAACCTGTGTACCGTGCATTGGCAGGTGGATTCTTAACCACTGCACCAGGGAAGTCCTCGTGTGTCTTTTTGAATTATGGTTTTCTCAGGGTATTTGCCCCGTAGTGGGATTGCTGTGTCATGTGGTAGTTCTATTTTTAGTTTTTTAAAGAACCTCCATAGTGTTTTCCATAGTGGCTGTATCAATTTACATTCCCACCAACAGTGCATGAGGGTTCCCTTTTCTCCACATCCTCTCCATCATTTATTGTTTTCAGATTTTTTGTTGATGGTCATTCTGACCGGTGTGAGGTGATACCTCGTAGTTTTGATTTGCATTTCTCTAATAATTAGTGATGTTGAGCATTTTTTCATGTGTTTGTTGGCCATCTGTATGTCTTCTTTGGGGAAATGTCTATTTAGGTCTTCTGCCCACTTTTTGATTGGGTTGTTTGTGTTTTTGATATTGAGATGCATGAGCTGCTTGTAAATTTTGGAGATTAATCCTTTGTCAGTTGCTTCATTTGCAAATATTTTCTCCCATTCTGAGGGTTGTCTTTTCGTCTTGTTTATGGTTTCCTTTGCTGTGCAAAAGCTTTTAAGTTTAATTAGGTCCCATGTGTTTGTGTTTTTATTTTCATTACTCTAGGAGGTGGGCCAAAAAAGATCTTGCTGCGATTTATGTCAAAGTGTGTTCTGCCTATGTTTTTTCCTCTAAGAGTTTTATAGTGTCTGACCTTACATTTACGTCTTTAGTCCACTCTGAGTTTATTTTTGTGTACGGTGTTAGGGAGATTTCTAATTTAATTCGTTTACATGTAGCTGTCCAGTTTTCCCAACACCACTATACACTAACAACGAAAGATCAGAAGGAGAAATTAAGAAAACAATCCTATTTACCATTGCAACAAAAAGAATAAAATACCTAGGGATAAACCTGCTTAAGGAGGCAAACGACCTGTGTGCAGAAAACTCTAAGATACTGATGAAAGAAATCAAAGATGACACAAATAGATGGAGAGATATACCATGTTCTTGGTTTGGAAGAATCAATATTGTGAAAACGACTATACTACCCAAAGCAATCTACAGATTCAGTGCAACCCCTATCAAATCACCAATGGCATTTTTCACAGAACTAGAACAAAAAATTTTATAATTTGTATGGAAACACAAAAGACCCCGAATAGCCAAAGCAATCTTGAGAAATAAAAACGGAGCTGGAGGAATCAGGCTCCCTGACTTCAGAGCTATACAGTAATCAAGACAGTATGGTACTGGCACAAAAATAGAAACATAGATCAATGGAACAGGATAGAAAGCCCAGAGATAAACCCATGCACCTATGGTCACCTAATCTATGACAAGGGGGCCAAGAATATAAAATGGACAGCCTCTTCAGTAAGTGGTGCTGGGAAAACTGGACAAAAGCTTCTTCATAAACAGCTCACTCAGCACAGCAGGGCAGCAGTGAGGAACTTGACTGGGGTGGAATGCTCTTGTTGGGTGTGGAAGGAGATAAGACTGTAGGGGTTGACGGGGGCAGGTGATGGACACCTCTGAACGTTGAGAAGAGCCATTTAGATTTGAATTTCATAAGGGACTTACAGACTAGGAGGAAGGATGGGATTCTGAGTCATGATTGTATTATAGTCCTTCAGTTGTGTTCTCTTAACAAAGCCATTCTTCTGGTGAGGTAAAAGATGGCAAAATGGATGTTGGTTTTAAGGGAGTGACTCTTTCTCAGGAGCCACTAGAAGAAAGTTGTAACAAGTCAAGTGCTGAGGCATGAAAGAAAGGCTTTGGTTAGCCTTGAGGCATTGCTGTAATTCATGAGATAGAATTTAATGTCAAACTCCCCTTATTCTACAGATTAACATGTACAGTTTTCCTCACTACTCTATTGGCTTCCAAAGGGAGAAATTATGTCACATTCACATTTGTGTATGCTGGGCTGAGAAGATTGTCTGAAGCATAGTTAAGTCCTAAATAAATTTTAAGTAGCTCTACTTATGTTTTGTAAATGATAAAATCTCTACATCAGAGGCCAGACTGTGTATCTGTCCAGGTGAGAATCAAGTAATGTGTATTTGTCATTGGTAGCATAAATGGATTAGATACAGTGCCATAGACTATCAAAATGTGGCAGGCTTCAAAATATGGCAGGCTTCACAAACATGTCTTATATTAGTCAGCCTTTCCTAGTGATCTTTCTGTGTAACAAGCAATCCTCAAATCTCAGTAGTTTATGAAAGAAATAAGGGTTTATTCCCCTCATTTTACATGTCAGTGGCTGTGGGTTAACGATGGTGGCTTTGCTTCATGCTTCATCTCTGATCCAGGTTGGGGGTTAAATTTTGGTCTGCTCCACACGCTGTCTTAATTCTGGGGTCTAAAGTAAAAGAGAAACCTTTCTGTGGAACAAACCCATTCTCATGACAGTGCGGAACAGCCAAACGGAGTTAAATTGAACCACAAAATCACACTGCGGTATTCGTTGCAGAAAGAGCATATATATGTCCCATTTGCTAAAGCAAGTCATGTAGTCAATTCATAGGGCAGGGGACACTGGTTCGTGCCCTGGTCTGGGAAGATCCCACATGCCGCGGAACGGCTGGGCCCGTGAGCCATGGTCGCCGAGCCTGCGCGTCCAGAGCCTGTGCTCCGCAATGGGAGGGGCCATGACAGTGAGAGGCCCGCGTACCGCAAAAAAAAAAAAAAAAAAAAAAAGAATACTATCTGTCAGAGTCCTCGTGATGGTTAATTTGATGTGCCAACTTGGCTAGGCTATGCTACACAGGTATTTGGTCAAACACTGGTCTAGATGCTACTGTGAAGGTTATCTTGTAGGTGAGATTTAAATGCACAATTAGTTAATTTTTAAAAATTTAATTTTTATTTTATATTGGAGTATAGTTGATTTACAATGTTTGTTAGTTTCAGGTGTACAGCAAAGTGATTCAGTTAACTTTAAGTACACTCCATAATATGAGAAGGCTGCATCCAAACATCCAGTCAGTTGAAGGCCTTAGAGCAAAAACTGAGGTTTTCTGAAGGAGAGGGAATTTTGTCTCAAGACTATAACGTAGAAACCCTGCCTAAGCTTCCAGCCTGCCAGCCGCCCTATGAATTCTGGACTTGCCAGGCCCTACAACTCAGGGGCCAACTGACCTCTTAAAGCAAATGAGCCAATTCCTTTAAATCTGTCAGTCTGTCTAGGTATGTATATGTGTATGTGTGTATGTCAGGCTCTGGTAAGCCTGAGGTCACAGAGCAGGTCATCTGATCACTTCAGGACACCAGCCTGGAATACCCTGGGAAGTGAAGCAGGAGATGTTCCACTGTGGGAAAGGAGGGGAGAAGCTGCATCTCAGACCCCTCCTACCAATCCAATCTATTTCTTGGAGAAGCCAGAATGAGCCAGTCTGCCCATGCGCAGGTGCTGTGATATGGGAGTGGTCTGCTGGGTGTTTGGAAAATGATCATACCCGCCAGTGTCTGAATCCTGACTGTTTCACAGCCAGCTGACAAAACCATTAAAAAAATATGTATATGTATACATATTTGGATATTGCATATATATATATATATATTTGGAGAGAGAGAGAAGTAGCTATATCTATTGGTGGTGTTCCTCTGAGGATCCCTGACTGACACAGTTCTGTTGTCCTTGTGCCGCTTTTTTGTTTGTCACTTTGCCTGCTATAAAGCAGAGGTAAAGTGCACAAGAATATTTCTATTGTACTAGGAGGACTTACTTTTAGAGAGTGAAATTCTAGTTATTAATAGAGTCAGAAAATAGACCAGAGCCTTAATTATTGAGTTGTTGTTGTGCCAGCTGCTCAGAGAAGGGGAAGGTGCTGTGGGAGCCTATCGTGGGAGAGCCTGACCCCCCACCAGTGCCCTGTGCGGAAGTGATGGTGAGCTAAGCTCTAAAGAAAGAGTGGGGCTGGGAGGCAGGAGGGAATATATGTGAAGCACCTGAGGCAACAACAAGACGGACTTATTTTGAGGCCCTGAAAAAAGGCAGGGGCAGCCAGAGGTTAGAGAGCCAGAATGGAGGGGTGAGATATGAGGCTGCAGGGGTGGGCAGGAGCTTTGTCACCCTCTGTGGGCCCAGTGGAGCCCGTGGAGCCTGTTGTCTGTTTCCCATGGCAACCAGAAAGCCACTACAGGGTGGTAAGCAGAAGTGGGAAGTATTTGTTGAAGGAATGAAGGGCCGTTTGAGTTACAGATATGATAACTGTACTAAACAATACAGGGAGACTGGAGGTTTTGATGATTCTACACACTTGTCTTAATTTTAAAGGATAGTTTCTTTTCTGGTAGAATATATATATATATATGATATAATTTTTTGTTGTTTTTGGCCCATTTGCTATAAATAGAAAGTCTTATATGTGCAAAAACAGATCAAATTAATGATTTATAAAAAATGAAAAACGGTACCACTAATCACAAATAAGGGTGAAATTTATTTATTATTAAATTTATTAAAGAAATACAATTTAAAATTCTTAGGAAAGTATGATAAGTAAAAGAAGAAGTTTTTCCAAAGTAGTGAACAATTTAAAATTCTTAGGAGAGTATGATAAGTAAAAGAAGAAGTTTTTCCAAAGTAGTGACACAGAATTAATTATTGGAAGTTAGTAATACATGTAAGCATTCCGAGAAACTTCTCCAAGGATGCCACGTTATCATAAATATTATAAGCCATCATAATATCTGCACATTGTTCATAATGGATGCTTGAATCATATATAGTTATAGCTAATCAAAAACCATTACAAATGTATTTACTCTCTTTAAACACTTTCATATTTCATTACAAATGGCCGATTGAACACTTCCACATCCATTACAGTATTATATTTCCATTCAATTTACTGTTAAGATTTTTTGAACAGCTACAGTGTAATAGTAGCTGTCGTGAATTATAAATATTTCATCACCTCTCTTTGGTAATCCATTTCTCATTTGCTTGCCAAAACTTATGAAGTGCTTATTAAACATTGATAATATAGCACCTGGTATGAAATATTGTTGTCTTGCAAATCAGCTTATTGGTAAACCTTGAAGTTGGTGATACTTTAATCTGCATTATCCAGTCTTTGTACTTCATTATAGGCTATGAATATTGTTGTGTCATTGGATTGGGGGAAAATGAATCATTTCCAGGGAAATCTTAACCAACTTAAACAATTTTCCTGTTCTGTGGAGTCAGTTAGGTGTTTGCCTGTTAGTCTGTGAGGGAGAGCAAGTAGGGGTAACAGGCTCTTTTCCATCTAGAAACTTCTCAGACTCATAGGGAGTCTTCAGTCCTATTGTGCCCACCTTTCCTTATGCATTTTCTTTGAGTCTCTCTCTTGTCAAGCTGAGCATCATCCTATTCAATATTTACAAAGTTAGTGGCTTGGATCGTTCTGCTGTGAATTAAAATGGACATTTAATCATCTGTGGCAAGTAGAAATCCTTGACAAGAAAAATAATCTATGTTATAGGTGTACAAAATCACAGAATATTAGACTTGACAGAGAATTTTAAGAACCATTTAATCTGGTAATGGTAAATTTGTGCTCCACATACCCTCACCTTCCCCTTCCATGGCAGACATTACTAATTGAACACAACAGTCCTGCTGAACCTGGATTCAATCTGTCTTCCAGGCTGCTACTACTTGTTGACTATTTATGGAACTTCAGGTGAAATCTATTTGTTGTCCCTAATCATGTCTGGCATTTCATTTTAAAGGCAAGGAAATGAAAGTTCTTAGAAGTGAAATGATTTGGACAAAGTCACTCAACTAGTTAATGTCAGAGCTGGGGTCCAAGCCCAGGTCTTCTGAATCTGATACTAGCATTTGTCCTATCGTCCCCAATACAAGTTTTCTTTCCCTATACTTTTACCCTCCAGAGACCCTCCCAAATGGTAATCTTTATTTTCTCATCCAGTTTCAATGTTGGAGATTGGAAATCATTCTTCGTGTTCTGAATTAATTATTTGAATTGTGTTGTCATTTTTTTCTTCCTAGATTTGATGCTTTTCAGAGGAGGCTATAGATGAAGTATGGATATTCAGCAATACATATGGTGGAAAAATATTTTTGTATATTACAGGCATGTATCCCTGATATAAAATCACATAAAATATCAATTTATGTTACTACTTTTCACACTGGAGCCACTAGTCTTAGTTCCAAGTTCAAATTCATTTTCTAATGAGCAACTGAATGAATTTTTTTAAAAAAAAAACTAGTGAAAAATTTCCAGGAAAGACAATCATGATTGTCTTGTTTATTTACAAGAAAAGGGATGACTGGCCTTATGTAATTCCTTTAAAAAATCTGAGACTGTAGGGAGAAAATGTTACTTTTTCTTTGGAGGCGGATAATAAAGGAACCACTCTGATTATGTTTGAATAGATGTCCAGTGTGGTACCAACGTTATGGGTCCTGAGAATTGTAATGGCCGCCTATTAAAAATCACATTAACCCTCTATTGACTCTAATGACTTGTGTCTTTTGGGAGTTGGATTTCTTTCTTTATTCCATATGGGACTTATTATTCTGAGGGAAAGTTAATAAGATCTCTTCCAGACCTGCTTTGCCATGAAGCCTTGCTAAATTCCAAGACTAATAGGAAATGAATTGAGCTAATAAAAATATACCTTAACAGTTAAAAAATCTTGGGGAATATTTTTGAAAAGGTAGTTGGCAATAGCATTAAAGAGTAACCTTAAACATTAGCTACAGAAATCATAATGACCTGTTTTTACTTTTTATAATTTGCTTGTCCTGATGATGTATGCACACTTCTACCTTATCTGTATTAGCTTCATGATTAACTATTTGGGATAGCATTTGTGCAGTTAAGAAGTTGTTTGTCAGTTAGCACAAAGTGCTGGTAATTAACTTCCTAAGGCACCTTTACTGTTGGGCAAAAAATAAGCTCGATAAATTTATCCCGTGTCATACCATATGACAGAAGCTCATTCATCCTCTGATTTCAAACAAGCTACTAGAAACAGGTTGAGTTTCTTAACAAATATAACCCAGAATTGACATTTATATAAGACCAATTCATTTTATAACAGTGATGACTCACTTTGAGAAGTAGGCATAGCAGGTATTTTGAGCTGACTAGGAGTGCAAATTCTTATAATTCGACATTGTTTCCAGGGACTCTTGGAAAAGTGAGGTCTAAGTCAGAGGAAGCCCAGGGAGTTTAAGTCACTGCTTGTGGATGCCTGGGGAGCTCAGATGAGGCAGGAATGTAATTTCTACAATTTGTAATGAGTTGGTTGGCACAAGCAGCATGATAGGAATCTGAGGAAAATGAGAAAAAAGAGTTTCCTATCTTTGAACTAAAAAGAAAAAAGTATGATTCTGCAGTTTTTTTTAAAAGGAAAGTTTACAGAAGTAAACAGCAAAATTCCACCCATATCTCTTCTCAGAGCGATTTATCTTTAAACTCAAACAATTAAGTTAAGGTTAATGTTCTTCTTTAAAAAGTAGCCTTTACTGGTCCATTTCTATGGCTACTGGGACTGTTTCTTGAACCACTGTATTTTTCTCTGATTAGAGATGGCTGGAGTTTTAAGTTGCTAAGTGTCCATCACCAACATGAAAGTGTGAAGAACCCTGGATTTGGAGTCAGATGAACTTGATTCAAGCCTCAAATCTGTTGTTTAGTAGTTATATATCTTTGGATGTGTCACATAACCTTCCCCATCCGCAATTTTTCTTGTCTTTAAAATGGATCAATAATACCTGTCTTACTTATCCCACAGGGCTGGTGTGTCACATGAGTTGGGATCTATCATAGGAATTGGTGATCAGTAAAGAACTAGACAATTTTAACCAGAAAGTGAGTTCCAGCTGAACTTTATTTTTATTTGAGAAAGTGTAGTGAATTTCTCTCTATATTTTTTTTCTTCTTATCCATGTTTGTAAGACTCACTAAATGTTGCCTTGAAGAGGGACTTAGCGATTGTGGTATCTGAGAAGTGACCTTGCTGTGTATCTAGATGTGATTTCATGCATTCCTTCATGGTTCTCTAGCATTTCTTTGTTATTTATGCCTCATTATAAACCATGTTTTAGATGTACTATAAACATAGAAGAATCAATAGTTCAATATCTTTGGTGAAGTGGATGGGTTGATAGAATGTTTGTAGCAATGAAAACGTTATGTAGTAGGTATATTCCAGTTTTGAGGCCAGTTATATATTACAAGCTTGCAATCATTACAAAAAACACAAGTCAGGAGGAAAAGAAAACTCCAAATCCCAGCATTCTCAAATTCAGTCTTTGTGACACGAGCGTTACTGTGATAGAGGTAAGGGACCTGGCTGATTGTTACACACCTTCCTTTACTTATTGTTGAGCACATATTGATGGGAGCAGTAGTGACAGCCAGCAGCTCCCACAGCAATGCCACATGTACTTTCTTGAGGGTGTCCTAGGTGGCAGGCATGGTGCTGGGTGTTTACATGCATGTCACATTTTCTCCTCCTAATAGCCCTGTCAGATACTTCTTCCAGATTCTCTGTTTTACAGACAAGGGAGTGAAGCTCAGAAAGGTTAGATAGCTCACCAAAAATAGAGATGGCAGGATATGAAGCCAGGTTGGTCTGATTCCAAGGTCCAAACAATTCAGATCTCTAGACTGCAATTTCAGCCCTTCAAACTGTGAATGTCTTTTATTTATATTCCAAGATACTAACTTCTGGTGTAACTCACTGGAATCTGAATCTTCTGCTTGTTTCATATTTATTTACTTTTCTTTATTGGAATAACAGAAAGGAAAGAAGTAAGGAAGGAAAGGAGAAACAGAGAAAGAAAGAAAGAAAGAAAAAGAAAGGAAGGAAGGAAGGAAGGAAGGAAGAAAGACAAGTTCACTTAGGTTAAATCAGTTTTGAGGATTTTAGTTCTTATTTCTCAACTAGATGATATACTTCTGTTTTTAAAAATTATCTGTTCTCCTTCTATAACCAATTTGTTAATCATGTTTTGGTGACTGACTTTTGGGCACACTTCCCAGAAACCTTAAGGCAACCCTTAATAAACACTAATAAGTCTGCATGCAGAAGCAGCCTATTATTATTCATGGACAGTATTACGTAGAATTAAACTTTTGGAAACTGCACCAAACACATTGAGCTAGACATGAAAGTAAGCTGAATTTCCATTTGGTTTGCTTCTTGCTGAGCCTTCAAATTATAAAGTGAAGCAAAGCCAAAAGATTAATACAATGAAAACAAAGATTGGGAAATTAAATGACACGATGCAATTTTCTGCCTCATCGGTCTGGCACCAATAATATGCAAAGGAAAGTCTGCTTAGTGTTGGTTGGCTGCTGTGTAAATGCAGGACAATCAGTCTCCTTCTCGAGGGAGACTATTTTCTTGAATCATATAGCCATTGACTCTTCCAATTACCAGAGCCCCCACGCACAGTTTGGCTTTATTTTTTTAAACTTTCTGCTCTGCCATGGCACTATTAGCATTACCGTTTCCACAGGTACATGATTTTACATTATCTGAAATATTTTAGCGATAGCTTCTGGGCATACATAAAAACTTGGAGCCTACTGCCACACTCATGATTAAATAACAATAATACTTTATAAAATGGATCTTTATGGGTAGTTGAAGGCCATAGTGGTCTATCTTTAAATCACATCTATCAGAGAAACATTAACTCATGGTTGATGTGTCACATTTGGGCGTCTATTGGCATGCCACCCATGATGTATCATTGCTGATCATTGTCGAGATTTGTTCTAAAGTGATTTGGGTGATAAGAAATGGCTCTAAACTACCCCTAATGTTATTTGAAATTACTTATATCACAGTTGTATTCAAAGGCTGTTATGTCTATACTACCAAAATTCTCCAGATGATTCAGACATCCTCTGGAGAATTAAATTGTTCATTAACATTCAAATTTCCCTCTACCTCTGCCAGACAATATAAACCAGTCAACAGTAATCAATCTGCAAAGTGCAGAGTACCATACTTGATCTGAAGGTGGTAAAATAAAGAACAGAGTGTCGCAGGCCTCCAGCACCTTGGAGAGAGATTGTTCTCTTTGGTATCACTTCTGGGTCATCTACAGACACCAAATAGAAGTCAAGAGAGTGGTCATCCACCTACTTTCCCCAGGATCCAGGACCTTCATTAGGATCCTTGCTCTTTTCTGCCAAAACGCCAATCCTTATAAAGTAAAAAGTGTGCAAACGTGTTCATGCATCTTTGTTTTCATTCTTTGTAATAATATAGGGCAAAATGTTCAAAGAAAATAATATTTACTGTAGAGGATGAATCAACTCTCTACTTGTTTGGTGGACTTGAGTTACTTTTTCCACTCTGGAATTTCCTATAAATACTCGTTTTTAGAAGTCTATTCTAGACATTTTTTTCCCCCTTCAGATTTCTGAAGAGTCCCTGGAGGTACTGATTTTGAATTTTCCATTTAAACAATCAGAATGCTTAAAAGATGTGTAAAGTCCTTTCAAATATGGCAGATGGAAATCAGAGCTGCTAGGTGGTCAAGCATCCAGAAGTGGGATGGGAAAAGTTGGGATAAATCAGACGGAGTAGAGCAGAGTGGAGAGAAAGGACTCTTATTGTTGCCAAATTTTATTTTCTGTTTCCTTTTTGCTGTTTTTTTTTTTTTATTTATTTTTTAATTTTTTATTTATTTATTTTTTTCTTTTTGCTGTTTTTTGAGTGTAGACATTTGAATTTTAAAATGATTAGCTTGGGATTCACTCAGTTTTTGCATAAGAACATGCCTTGTTTATCTTTTCTGGTTGCTTATCTTACTTCCTCCCAAATACGATTGGGATGGAGATAGTCAAAACCTGCTTTGGAGCCATCAGCTTTGAGACTCTGTGATGTGGTAATTTTGAAACATGATATTAAACCCTGAAAATAATGAAGCTGAAAGATTGAGCATCTCATCCTGTCTCTTAGTTATGATGTTTTTGGGTTCTTAAAAGAAATAAGCCACCTTTACCCTAGCAAAAGAATATTTGGAGATAGCCTCATCCACCAGAGGGCAGACAGCAGAAGCAAGAACTACAATCCTGTAGCCACTGGAGCAAAAACCACATTCACAGAAAGATAGACAAGATGAAAAGTCAGAGGGCTATGTACCAGATGAAGGAACAAGATAAAACCCCAGAAAAACAATTAAATGAAGTGGAGATAGGCAACCTTCCAGAAAAATAATTCAGAATAATGATAGTGAAGATGATCCAGGACCTTGGAAAAAGAATGGAGGCAAAGATTGAGAAGATGCAAGAAATGTTTAACAAAGACCTAGAAGAATTAAAGAACAAACACCTAGAAGAATTAAAGAACAAACAAACAGAGATGCACAATACAATAACTGAAATGAAAGGTACACTAGAAGGAATCAATAGCAGAGTAACTGAGGCAGAGGAATGGATAACTGACCTGGAAGACAGAAAGGTGGAATTCACTGCTGTGGAACAGAATAAAGAAAAAAGAATGAAAAGAAATGAAGACAGCCTAAGAGACCTCTGGGACAACATTAAATACAACAACATTCGCATTATAGGGGTCCCAGAAGGAGAAGAGAGAGAGAAAGGACCTGAGAAAATATTTGAAGACATTATAGTTGAAAACTTCCCTAACATGGGAAAAGAAATAGCCACCCAAGTCCAGGAAGTGCAGAGAGTCCCATACAGGATAAACCCAAGGAGAAACATGCCAAGACACATAGTAATCAAATTGACAAAAATTAAAGACAAAGAAAAATTATTGAAAGCAGCAAGGGAAAAACGACAAATAACATAATGGGAACTCCCATAAGGTTAACAGCTGATTTCTCAGCAGAAACTCTACAAGCCAGAAGGGAGTGGCATAATATATTTAAAGTGACGAAAGGGAAGAACCTACAACCAAGATTACTCTACCTGGCAAGGATCTCATTCATATTTGATGGAGAAATCAAAAGCTTTACAGACAAGCAAAAGCTAAGAGAATTCAGCACTACCAAACCAGCTCTGCAACAGATGCCAAAGGAACTTCTCTAAGTGGGAAACACAAGAGAAGAAAAGCACCTACAAAAACAAACCCATTACAGTTAAGAAAATGTTAATAGGAAGATACATATCAATAATTACCTTAAATGTGAATGGATTAAATGCTCCAACCAAAAGACATAAGCTTGCTGAATGGATACAGAAACAAGACCCATATATATGCTGTCTACAAGAGACCCACTTCAGACCTAGGGACACATAAGACTGAAAGTGAGGGGATGGAAAAAGATATTCCATGCAAATGGAAATCAGAAGAAAGCTGGAGTAGCAATACTCATATCAGAATAAAATAGACTTTAAAATAGAGAATGTTACAAGAGATAAGGAAGGACACTGCATAATGAACAAGGGATCAATCCAAGAAGAAGTTATAACGATTATAAATACATATGCACCCAACATAGGAGCACCTCAATACATAAGGCAATTGCTAACAGCTATAACAGAGGAAATCGACGGTAACACAGTAATAGTGGAGGACTTTAACACCTCACTTACACCAATGGACATATCATCCAAACAAAATTAATAAGGAAACACAGGCTTTAAATGACACAATAGACCAGATAGATTTAATTGATATTTATAGGACGTTCCATCCAAAACCAGCAGATTACACTTTCTTCTCAAGTGCACACGGAACATTCTCCAGGATAGATCACATCTTGGGTCACAAATCAAGCATCAGTAAATTTAAGAAAATTGAAATCATATCAAGCATCTTTTCTGACCACAACGCTATGAGATTAGAAATAAATTACAGGGGAAAAAACATAAAAAACACAAACATATGGAGGCTAAACAATACGTTACTAAATAACCAAGAGATCACTGAAGAAGTCAAAGAGGAAATCAAAAAATACCTAGAGACAAATGACAATGAAAAGACGACGATCCAAAACCTATGGGATGCAGCAAAAGCAGTTCTAAGAGGGAAGTTTATAGCAATACAAGCCTACCTCAAGAAATAAGAAATATCTCAAATAAACAATCTAACCTTACACCTAAAGGAACTAGAGAAAGAAGAACAAACAAAACCCAAAGTTAGTAGAAGGAAAGAAATTATCAAGATCAGAGCAGAAATAAATGAAATAAAAACAAAGAAAACAATAACAAATTTCAATAAAACTAAAGCTGGTTCTTTGGGAAGATAAAATTGATAAACCATTAGCCAGACATATCAAGAAAAAGAGGGAGAGGACACAAATCAATAAAATTAGAAATGAAAAAGGAGAAAGGAGACACTGCAGAAATACAAAGCCTCCTAAGAGACTACTACAAGCAACTCTATGCCAATAAAATGGATAACCTGGAAGAAATGGACAAATTCGTAGAAAGGTATAACCTTCCAAGACTGAACCAGGAGAAACAGAAAATATGAACAGACCAATCACAAGTAATGAAATTGAAACTGTGATTAAGAATCTTCCAACAAACAAAAGTCTAGGAACAGATGACTTCCTAGGTGAATTCTATCAAACATTTAGAGAAGACCTAACACCCATCTTTCTCAAACTCTTCCAAAAAATTGCAGAGGAAGGAACACTCCTAAACTCATTCTATGAGGCCACCATCACCCTGATTCCAAAACCAGACAAAGATACTATAAAAAAAGAAAATTATAGACCAATATCACTGATGAATATAGATGCAAAATTCCTCAACAAAACACTAGCAAACAGAATCCAACAACACATTAAAAGGATCATACACCATGATCAAGTGGGGTTTATCCCAGGGATGTAAGGATTCTTCAATATACGCAAATCAATCAATGTGATGCACCATATTAACAAATTGAAGAATAAAAACCATATGATCATCTCAATAGATGCTGAAAAAGCTTTTGACAAAATTCAACACCCATTTATGATAAAAACTCTCCAGAAAGTGGGCATAGAGGGAACCTATCTCAGCATAATAAAGGCCATATATGACAAACCCACAGAAACATCATTCGCAATGGTGTAAAACTGAAAGCATTTCCTCTAAAATTAGGAATAAGACAAGGATGTCCACTCTCGCCACTATTATTCGACATAGTTTTGGAAGTCCTACCCATGGCAATCAGAGAAGAAAAGAAATAAAAGGAATCCAAACTGGAAAAGAAGTAAAACTGTCAGTGTTTGCAGGTGACATGATACTATAGATAGAGAATCCTAGATATGCCACCAGAAAACTACTAGAGCTAATCAATGAATTTGGTAAAGTTGCAGGATACAAAATTAATGCACAGAAATCTCTGGCATTCTTATACACTAATGATGAAAAATCTGAAAAAGAAATTAAGGAAACACTCCCATTTACCATTGCAACAAAAAGAATAAAATACCTAGGAATAAACCTACCTAGGGAGACAAAAGACCTGTATGCAGAAAACTATAAGACACTGATGAAAGAACTTAAAGATGATACCAACAGATGGAGAGATATACCATGTTCTTGGATTGGAAGAATTAATATTGTGAAAATGACTATACTACCCAAAGCAATCTACAGATTCAATGCAATATCTGTCAAATAACTAATGGCATGTTTTACAGAAATAGAACAAAAAATCTTAAAATTTGTATGGAGACACAAAAGACCCTGAATAGCCAAAGCAGTCTTGAGGGAAAAAAACGGAGCTGGAGGAATCAGACTCCCTGACTTCAGACTATACTACAAAGCTACAGTAATCAAGACAATATGGTACTGGCACAAAAATAGAAATATAGATCAATGGAACAGGATAGAAAGCCCAGCGATAAACCTACATGCCTACGGTCAACTAATCTATGACAAAGGAGGCAAGGATATACAATGGAGAAAAGACAGTCTCTTCAATAAGTGGTGCTGGGAAAACTGGACAGCTACATATAAAAGAAAGAAATTAGAACACTCCCTAACACCATACACAAAAATAAACTCAAAATGGATTAGAGACCTAAATGTAAGACTGGACACTATAAATCTCTTAGAGGAAAACATAGGAAGAACACTCTGACATAAATCACGGCAAGATCTTCTTTGATCCACCTCCTAGAGTAATGGAAATAAAAACAAAAAATAAACAAATGGGATGTAATGAAACTTAAAAGCTTTTGCAAAGCAAAGGAAACTACAAACAAGACGAAAAAACAACCCTCAGAATGGGAGGAAATATTTGCAAAGGAATCAACGGACGAAGGATTAATCTGCAAAATATATAAACAGCTCATGCAGCTCAATATTTAAAAAACAAACAACCCAACCCCAAAATGGGCAGAAAACCTAAATAGACATTTCTCCAAAGAAGACATGCAGATGGCCAAGAAGCACATGAAAAGCTGCTCAACATCACTAATTTTTAGAGACATACAAATCAAAACTACAATGAAGTATCACCTCACACCAGTTAGAATGGGCATCAGACAATCTACAAACAACAAATTCTGGAGAGGGTGTGGAGAAAAGGGAACCCTCTTGCACTGTTGGTGGGAATGTAAATTGATATAGCACTATGGAGACCAGTATGGAGGTTCCTTAAAAAACTAAAAATAGAACTAACATATGACCCAGGAATCCGACTACTGGGCATATACCCAGAGAAAAGCATAATTCAAAAAGACACATGCACCTCAATGTTCATTGCAGCACTATTTACAACAGCCAGGTCATGGAAGCAACCTAATTGCCCATCGACAGATGAATGGATAAAGAAGATGTGATACGTATACAGAATGGAATATTACTCAGCCATAAAAAGGAATGAAATTGGGTCATTTGTAGAGATGTGGATGGACCTAGAGAGTGTCATACAGAGTGAAGTAAGTCAGAAAGAGAAAAACAAATATCGTATATTAATGCATATACGTGGAACCTAGAAAAATGGTACAGATGAACCAGTTTGCAGGGCAGAAATAGAGACACAGATGTAGAGAACAAGAACCTGCTGTATAAAAAAATAAAATAAAATTCAAAACATAAAGAATGATAGTAAACAAAATGCTTTTCATCCAAAAAAGAAAAAGATATGCAGAGTGCAACAAGTAATTTGGAAGACAGTTTGCCAGTGTTTTACAAAGCTAAATATACTCTTACAACTTGATAGAGAAATTTTGCTCCTTGGTATTTACCCAAATTACTTAAAAACTTATGTCCAGGGCTTCCCTGGTGGCGCAGTGGTTGAGAGTCCGCCTGCCGATGCTGGGGACAGAGGTTTGTGTCCCAGTCCGGGAGGATCCCACATGCCGCGGAGCGTCTGGGCCCGTGAGCCATGGCCACTGAGCCTGCGCGTCCGGAGCCTGTGCTCCGCAACGGGAGAGGCCACAACAGTGAGGGGCCCGCGTACCGCAAAAACAACAACAAAAAACTTATGTCCACACAAAAACCTGCACAAGGATGCAGCTTTATTCATAATTGCCAAAAGTTGGAAGCCACTAAGATGCCCTTCAATGGGTGAATGGATGAATAAACTGTGGTACAGTCAGGCAATGGCATATTATTCAGCCTTGAAAATAAATGTGCTATCAAGTCATGAAAGTACATGGAGGAAACTGAAGTGCATATTACTAAGTGAAAGAAACCAATCTGAAAAGTATTCTCAGCAAATAACATTCTGAAAAAGGCAACGGAGACAGTAAAATGATCAGTGGTTTCCCCGAGTTAGGAGGGAGGAAGGGATAAGCAGGAAGAGCACAGAGGACTTCTAGGGCAGTGAAACTATTCTATTTGATACGATAATCGTGGATTCATGTCATGATGCTTTTTTTTTTGGCGTTACACGGGCCTCTCACTGCTGTGGCCTCTCCCGTTGCGGAGCACAGGCTCCAGACGCGCAGGCTCAGCGGCCATGGCTCACGGGCCCAGCCGCTCCGCGGCATGTGGGATCTTCCCGGACCGGGGCACAAACCCGTGTCCCCTGCATCGGCAGGCGGACTCTCAACCACTGCGCCACCAGGGAAGCCCATGATGCATTTTTAAAGACCCATAGAACGTACATCAAGAGTTAACCCTAATGTAAACTGTAGACTTTGGGTGATAATGGTGTGCCACTCTACGTTCATTGACTGTAATGTACCGTTCTGATGCAGGATATTGAGAGCAGGGGAGGCTGTGCATGTGTGGAGACAGGGAGTATATGAAAACTCTGTACTTTCTGCTCATTTTTGCTGTGAACTTAAAAATTATTTAAAAAATAATATCTATTTAAATGGGAAAAAAATAAAGAGCTAAAACAATCTTGAAAAAAAAGAATATTTGTATTTTGAACAAAATTCTGAAGTGAATTCAGGATCCACATTATTTCACTTGAGAGAAATGTTCTGAAATGTGTAATCTCACCTTGGGACCTTAATAAAATGCACAGAGACTGAAGAATTTCTTTTTAGTTTAGTCTTAAAATGAAAGCTTTAGGTTTTCCTTGATGCCTTTCTGGAGACAGTATGGCGTGAATGAGTGCATGGGTTCTGGAGTGTGACTGCCTTGATTTGCATCTGGTCTCCACCACTTATCGCTATTGACCTTGCGTGAATTACTTCACCTCTCTGTGCCTTGGTTTCTTCAGTTGTAAGATGGTGATAGTAATAGGACCTTTCTCATAAAGTCATTGTGAGTACAAATTGAGTTAATATGTGTAAAGTGCTTAGAATAGTCTCTGTCTCTCATCCCAGATATTTTTTCCTGCCCTAAAACATAACAAAGTAGTTCAAGAGAAATAAAGGCTAATAAAAGGATGGGGACAAACCCTTAATGATTAGTAACAGTTTTCCGGGCTGTGAATGCTGCTTTCAATTTTCTTTATCCAATATTTCAGAAACTCTTGATGCTTTCATTACCTTGCTGGAAGAAAAAGAAGGAATGAAATGCAAAAGCACAATGGGCAGATTTTTAATAGAGTGTCTTCCCTGATGAAGGAGCATTGCAAGTGCTTCAGTCTTCAACATAATCTATGGTTGCCGAACTTAATAATAAATGCATTTTAGCATCATCCATTTTTTTGCTTCAGTTAAAGAGAAACATGATCCTTGGTCATTGTCAAGGAATTATAAAATTTCAAGGGACCTGAATGTTTCCACAGTGGTACAAATTTGTTCTCATAAAAAAGATTGTATCCTGAAAAGATAAATAAAATAAAGAGAGATTTTGGGAAGTTTAACTTTCTAGAGCATATCTAACTATGTACTTTGGCTATCACTGAAAAGCTTTTGTATGAGGCTGATGGTAGAAATTACTATGATTTCCTTGACTTCAGCTGAATTTTTGCTAAATCATTTATCACCAACGGTCTATAAATTGATGTGGATGTCCCTATTCTCAGCCCTGCATGATTCACTCCTATTGAAACATCTTCCTGTAATGCGTTGATTTTTCCATTTCTATGACAATGATGGAGGTAGCAGGATTTTTTTTCTCAAGAATGTAAAACTACAGGCAGAGCCTAAAAGCCTATAGGATTCATTTTTATTTAACTTAAAATATATTTTGATAATGGCTCTGTAAATGACACTAGTAAAATCAGCACTTGTATTTGGCATATGGAAACATACTTTGAAGTACAGTTTTGAGATGCCATTGGTGATTCAAAAAAGAGAACAGCTCCTCTCCCACTTAATTCACACTTCACTGAGTTACAGAAACAGGAGTTAACTTTGCCAGAGCAGTAATTTTCAAGTAAGGGACCCTAGGAACCACAGAGTCAGATTACCTCAAGTTTATTTAGTATAGTTTATAAAGTTTAGACTTCTACTTCGCTTGGTCCATCTGATACTGCAGGGTTAAAGATGAGCTTGGGAAAAGGACAGGGGAGTTTGGAGGACATTTCCCCAAGCTCTTAGCATTCGTGGCAGGTTGAGTCACACCAGTCTTTATTAAATGATGCATAATTCAGTGATAAACTGGTTTAGCTCTGCCTGTTACAAGTCAGGCCTGAGCTTTTACAGGGGTCAGTCTAGAGGCACCGTGGCAGTTTCATGTCATTAGCTTTCATTCACTTGCAATGTGTAACCACTCTAGCACATGTCTTTCATTAGTGGGTACAATGCATGCTTTGTGTGTGAACATCCTTAGATGGTAAAAGCCAATTTAGAGCTTTCTCACCTTCCTTTTATGTCAGTGGATTCCATCAGACCCACATGTGTGTGGAAGTAAAGGTTTTTGTGGTGGGGTCAGACTCATTTCCCATTTGCATTGCACCCTGCCTGGGTGATCCAGGCTAGAAGCTTTCTCTGAAGTTAATGGGTGTTGAGCTCTGAATAAGACCATGGTGTCAACTTGCCAAACTTCCTCCTCTCTGGAGTTCAGAAAGCTCTTGAAATCCCACTTCCTTCATAAAGCTTTCTTTTCCTAAGTGGACGACAGTGACTGAGTTATTTTTTTCTATTAACTCAGATATAAAACCCAGACTTTTGTTTTCTATCTACACATGTACTCCTTGCCCGCCCCCTACTAGTCCAAATACAACTAACAATGTAATTCGCTTTTGATAAGATTTGTGTTTACAACTAATTACCTGCATATTAATTAGTCCCTTCTGGGCATATACATCAGGCATTACTATAAAGCTAGGAATTTAAACATTTTGTAGAGTATATACAGTAACAGTAAACACATGGCATTTTATAAAATGGTTGATCATGATTTCTGTCTCACTCAGTCTCTCCACCTCTTTTTTAGAATTTTCTTTTCTGTTGAGATTAGATTTGTTTGGGGAGAGAGTAACATAGTTACAGTAAGGCAGCCTCTCTGAGCAGGTCATTCACTTTATGTGCTTAATGCCTGTACCTGAATCTAGTCTAATTGAAAGAATATGGCTTTGAGTTTGGACCAACAGGGACTCACATCTGGGTTCTATTATTTCTTACATATGTGATAGTCTGGTATAATTATATGAGCCTCTTTTTTCTCAGTTGAAAAATGGATACCATAATACTTCTCTCTCAGAGTTGTTGTAAATGTTAAATGAGATAATATATGTAAATATGCCCCCGGAGGTGTCTGGCATACAGTCAGCACTCATTCATTCATTAAACGAGTATTTTGAGAACCTATTATGTACCAGACACTGTTTGAACCATGGAGGATACAGCAGTAAATGAAAGAGACACAGACAAAATGCTTATAGTGAGATAAGAAAGATAATACACATAGTAAATAGTGTTTTATAGTGGGTGTTAGACAGGGTAAGCGCTATGGAGAGGAACAAATTAGGGTATGGAGTATGGGATTGCAGGGCAATTCTAGTGCCATAGAATGGTCAGGAAAGCCTTTTCTGGGAAAATGGCATTTGAGCCCAAACTTGGAAGAGGTGAGTGAGTAAACCATGTGAATATGTTGAGGGAAAGCATTCCAGAAAGAGGAGTGGAAGGAGTGTGTTTAGCATGTTCTTGGCCAGTGTAGCGGGGACAGGAGTAGTAGGGGATGAGGCAACAGGGCCCATTTCCATTAGTACCTGTAGGTCATTGTGAGGACTGTGGTTTTTATATGAATGGAGAATGATTGGAGGGTTTTGACCAGAGGAGCAATGTAATCTGATGGAGTGTCTTAAGTTGAATTCTCCTGGAAACAGGCTCTGAGATGTACGGTTGTGTGCAGTAGATTTATTTTGGAAATGTTCTCAGTAACAACACCTCTGAGGGAGCTTTGGGCAGGACCAGGCAGAGGAAGAAGCTGCAATGCGGTACAGTCGAGACGGAGACTTCAAATGATCCGCAGGGAGTCTTGGAGCCGGCATAGCCCCTCAGAGTCATCCCCAGTTGAAGAAAAGGGGTGGGGCTTTTGTATCCCACATTAATTAGTCCTTGGTTAGACGTTAAGGAAGGGCATAAACTTAAGCGAGGCAGCGCCTGTTGAATGAGGGCAGTCCCAAGAGGGATTTCAAATGTAAGCCGTTGGCGTCCATCATTCCCGGCTGCTGGGGTAGCAGGTGACTCCATCCTGAAGGCAGGATCTGGGCTGTGCCCCGCCCCCCCCCCACAACCCCAGCATCCACTACACTTAGGTTTCATCAAGACCATGCTGGCTGCTGTGTGTAGCGTATGCCATAGGGAGGACGGGTGAAAGGAAGATGACCAGTTAGTAGGCTATTGCAAAAACCCAGGAGAGGAATGCTGGTGGCTTAGATCAGAGTGAGAGCAGGGGAGGAGATGAGGAGAAAAAGGATTCCGGATACATTTTTAATGGAATGCCGACAGGATTTACTGATGGATTGGAAGGAGCCTGTGAAAGTAAGAAAGGAGTCAAGGGTAACTCCAAGGTTTTTGGTCTGAACAACTGGAAGGAGAGATTTGCTAATAAGGGGGGTAGGGTGGAAAAGACTGTGAGGGAAACAGGTTTGGGTAAGGGGGAGTCAGGAGCTCAATTTTAGACATGTTGAGTCAGAGGTGCCTCCTAGACATACATGTGGGTGTCTTGAGGAGGCCGTTGGATACAGAATTTAATCAGGAGAGATATTTTTGGAAGCCTTGGCTTGTGTGTGGTATTTAAGACTGTGAAACTGGATGAGATCACCAAAGGCAGTGAATATACAAGAGAAGTGCTGAGGCTGATCCCTGAGGTCTAGCTCCCTTTGGCCACCTTTGTGATTAGTAATAAGTTAGCCTCCTCAGAGAAGGAAGATCCTGGCTCTCCTCCTTCCCCCAGCCCGTAGCAGTGGTTGTCTTACAGAGAGTTTGTGGTAAACAGGAGAATGGCTCTCCAATGATGTCCACATCCTATAATCCCTAGAATCTGTGAATATGGCAACAGGAGATTTGTGGATGTGATCAAGTAAAGGATTTTGAGATAGGAAGATCACCCCAGATTATTCAGGTGCGCCCAGTATAATCATATGAGTGTTTTTTTTTTTTTTTTTTAATGTTGGGGGTAGGAGTTTATTAATTAATTTATTTTTGGCTGCGTTGGGTCTTCATTTCTGTGCATGGGCTTTCTCTAGTTGTGGCAAGCAGGGGCCACTTTTCATCGCGGAGCGTGGGCCTCTCACTATCGCGGCCTCTCTTGTTGCGGAGCACAGGCTCCAGACGCGCAGCCTCAGTGGTTGTGGCTCACGGGCCCAGTTGCTCCGCGGCATGTGGGATCTTCCCAGACCAGGGCTCAAACCCGTGTCCCCTGCACTGGCAGGCAGATTCTCAACCACTGCGCCACCAGGGAAGCCCCGTATGAGTTTTTATAAAAAGAAGGCAAGAGGGTCAGAGTCAGAGAAGGAGATGTGATGATGGAAGCAGAGGTTAAAGTGGTGCTCTTTGAAGATGGAGGAAGGGGCCACAAGATAAGGAATATAGGCAGCCTCTCTTAGCTGGAAAAGCCAAGGAAACAGATTTTCATCAAGAGCCTCCAGAAGGAATGCAGTTCTGCCAACAACTTGAATTTAGCCATAAAAATCCATATTTGGACTTCTGATCTCCAGAACTGTAAGATAATAAATTTGTGTTGTGGTGGTAGTTTGTTACAGCAGCAATAGGAAATTATTAAGCTAAATATAGTCTGCTTTGCCTTGTGGGGACTAAATGGTATGTTGGGGAATTAGGAATAGGTAAGTTTTAAGGCTCTGAAATGTTTTCTTTTAAATGAAAATTCCCTTTAGTTCTATCTGTCTATCCATCCATCCATCCTTCCATCTTCTCTCAATTTGGTCAATAAAAATAAGTTATATAATTGTTACAAATTGCCCACTTCTCTAGGGTAATTTTACCACTTTCTGAACATGAGACTTATACCATATTGGCTGAAGGTCTCCACTTCCTTTTAAATAAATCATGTCACAATTGGGGTGCAGGTGGATAAATATATTTACAAACAGAGAGAAATGTCAATAACTTATTTTATGTTTCCATTAGATGTGCTTTGTTGTATTTTAACATTATCTATATTTTCGTGGGGGACTGACCTGGTCAACTCATGCTTGCTAACATTAATGATGCTAAAAGTATAATGTGAAATTCACAAAAATTATTTTGCTAAAACTAGAAGGATTTATTCTATGGATGGAATTTTTTTGCTTTTTTGCTTCTGGGTGATTTTTTAAAAAATGGAATTAAGTGCCTCCTGTTTTTCTTTTTAATACATATATTTTAAGCCTCTGTTTTGGCAACTGCAACTCCTTGCCTTCTAAGAAAAATGTAAATTTTCATTCCAAGATACTCTGAATATCAGACTCAGAAGAGCCAAGTGGTTAAGAGTATAGGTTTTGGAATCAGGCAGTACTAGTTCTAATTCTTTATCTTGGCCGTGTAATAACTTGGGCCAGTTACTTCTCTGCTCTAAGGCTGTTTCCTTTTTTATAAAATGAGAATAATAATATCTTCTTCATAGGAGTATTCCTCATAGATTAAGTAAATGAATATATATATATATTAATCAGGCTTTTATAGAAAAAACAGGACAAGTAGGAAATATCTAGGAAGGGATTTATCATAAGGAATTGGCTCATACAATTATGGAAGCCAAGAAGTCCCACAATCTGTCATCTGCAAACTGGAGACCCCAGAAACCAGTGGTATAATTTAGTCTAAGTCTGAAGGCCTGAGAACCAGGAATATCCAGGGCAGGAGATGATGTTCCAGCTCAGTCAGTCAGGCAGGAAGGGCTGAATTCTTCCTTCTTCTACCTTTGTTTTCTGTTCTGGCCCTCAGTGGATTGGATGATGGCCGCTCACACTGGGGAGGCCCATCTGCTTTACAGAGTCCACTGGTTCAAATGCTACTTTTAGGTTGAAACATACTCACAGACATACCCAGAAATAATATTTAGCCAAATATCTGGGCACCCTGTGATCCAGTCAAGTTGATATGTAAAATTAGCCATCAGGGTATGCACACCCAGTGCTTGGAACCTAGTAAGTACTCGAGAAACGATGGCTGTGCTATTAGTTATCCTCATCTTTCCTAACAGCTGAGTTAGGCAGGAGAAGCCTCAACACCTATCCAAGAATCTTTCTCATTTATGCCCCTTGTCCTCCTTTATTTTAATAATCCGTCTATCCAGGCATCAGTATTCTGCTGCCAAAAGAATTTACAAGCCAATTAACCCCAGTGGCCGGATACTTCCAGCAGCATAGCCTTGTCCTGTGTGTTGCCGTCAGTGCAGGAAAGTAGAGTGCACGGCCTCCAGAGACACATTATTCATCAGCTCCTTTGCCATAAAATGTGCTACGTCTGTGAAGCATCCCTTGGTTATATTTTTATTTTACAGCACCCTGCACTGACCATTTTGCAAAATAATGGTGCTCTCCTTATCAGCTCATCTGCTGCCAGTCAGTAATTTATCTGAGCAGATTCTTTCAGCATCAATATACAGTACAGGTTCAGGTGAAGCAATGGCTGTAATAACGGTGGGCTACGGTGCCGCAGACAGGATTTAAAAAGAGCCATTGCTTACACCACCAGAACGGATGCTAAGCAGAGTTTACTATTTTCTGGAAGGGAAAACATCTGGAACTATCTACAAATCATTTCCAGAATAAAATGCACCTCTGAATTTGTGTAAAGATCTGAATTTTCATTTGGAAGTCTGACTCGTATGCATATTTAAACCTATGCTTTTGTGTTGTTTGTTTTATGTCTTAGGAATGATGCTTCATAGAAAGGAAGCCTGATATGTATAATCAGGTGTGTTTACTAACTTTGGAGGAAAAATACTCCACCCTAGATTGTAAGTCTTTTCTATCTCCATCTTGTTTTCATACTGAGAGCAGTGATTACTTTCAAGACTTTTTCAAGGGAAAGTTTAATTTTTATCCCTCGATCTTGGTCCCCTTTCCAATTTAAAGTGATTTTTGAAGTCCTTAAGGAAGATGCTGAACACTTAACAATCATCCTAGCCCATCGTCCAAGAGTAAGTGCTAAGTAAGTATTTGCTTAGTTTGTTAGAAAGCTATAGTGTCCACTCTTCTTGGGGTTAGAGGGCAATGGGAATTGTAGAGGAAGAAAAGGAAAGCATTTTGTTGTTGTTGGGGGCAGGTTGTCACTTCCCCAAATTCCTGCATCTTTCCTCTTCAGAGGACGGTTTTACAACCTCTGTTGCAGATGATGAATTGAATTTTATTTGTTGCCTCTACCTCCCCTTCCCCCTCCCCATACCTTTTAGGTCAGATAACTGCTAGCATGGAAAATTTGATTGGGATTTTTTCCACCTCAGCTTAAACTATTTAAACTGTCTGTTGTCAACTTTGAGTTTTGTGAAGGGCCATGCTAGTCATTGTCATAGCTGATAGAAACCAAATATTTCCACATAGGAACTTTTTAGTGTGGTTCTATGCATAACATTGAAATTATACTTAAGCCAATTTCAGTAATTAATTTTATCCAAGTTTAATAGAGCAATGGATTCATGAGTTATCATCGTGAGATTTAAAGAATGGTCTCTTACTGTTGAGGCAAAGGATAGTGACTTAAAGCACTTGCCAGTGTTTGGTTATGAATTACGGGACAACACATGCACTTGGAGGCTGCAGTGCAGTAGCAGTGAGTAATGAAGCTGGGATCCCCAAGGGACTATGTATCATGGTTGTATTTAACATCTGAATGGATGGGGTTTTCTCTATTCCAAGGAGACTGTGACTTACTTCTGAAGTCCTATGTGCCTGATTCTCATGGTGAAAAGAAATTTTCCAGAAATGGGCATCTAGGGAAATAATAATTATTTCTTTATGCTGCCTAAACTCGAGTAGATATTCAGCAATCTTTGTTTAAATGCATAACTTGTGAGAAAAAGTTTTAAGGCAGCTTTTGTTCATTTGTGAATATAATTATGTATCCGATTAGCAACTGAGGTATAAATAATTCAATTTTGAACATTTTGTAATTAGCTGAGACATAAGTACTGGGTCAAGGGTTTCACCGAGAGAGTTTCCATTGGGTTTCATGCTTTTATTAATTTTTTCCTTTGATATAATTAAAACATTCCTTAATATACTCAAGCATATGTGCATGTGTAAACACAAATGCTCACATGGGTAGGAGTATCACATGCTACGTCCTCAAAAAAGCCTAAAAAATTAACGAAAGGGCAACTCTGTCATGAATCCTGTTTCCTGATGAGATAAACAATGACTCTTAATTAGAAGCTAAAATTTTTAATTAAGAGGATTGTGCAGTAATTATCTCAGTTGTCTGCTTCACTGGATTTTAATGAAAAAGGTAGATTAGGTATAAAACTAGTAGCATAACTAAACATTCAGGGTTGTCCTGGGTGAGGTGTACTTTCACTGAGGTGAAAGTAATGTGATAAAAGCCTGAAGTATGTTCCTTAACAAAGTATTTTGGACAGTTATATCTGGTGCAGTGTCAGTAAGCTTCATTTTTATGAATAGCTTCCACATCTTAAGGTAACAACAGGTTCAGCCACAGCTGGTTCATTTACACAAAAATATTGAGGATTTACTACGTGCCATAGTGGTGCAGTGGCATAAAGCATGGTCTTTGGAATTAGATAACACCTATTCAAAGTCTAAGATCTTTTACTTAGCAGACTTGAGATATTGGGAAAGCTCTATATCCTCTCAGCACATCAGTTATCCCACCTGTCAAAGTAGATAAATAATACTTCTTTATGTAGTTGGAGTTTGTAATTGTCAACACATATTTAGCCCCTGTCCCAGTGCTGGATACCGAGTACATACTCTATGAATAGGAGCTATTGTTACTATAGTTTTTCTTTTGAAAATGTTCTGGAATTTTCTTTGAATCAGTCAGTAAATGCAGTGTGTAGACTCCTTCCACTTTACAAAAACCTTAAGCAGAGAGAGAGAAAAAAATGGTGTGGATAGATAATATTGAGGACTTAAAAGTGTGGTGATGTTAACTTTCTTTGTAGCAGTAATGCACAGATGTCAGAAGTCCAGTGAGTAAATATTTTCAAAATCTGGAGGAAATTCTCTCTCTCTCTTTCTCTCTCTCTCTCTTGCTTGGTAAGACACTCCTGGAAATGCAGAGTAATTGGCTTCTAGAATTGCTTCATCCTCTTATTTGCTTTAGAATGCACAGTTCAATGAACAAATTTCTGGATCTGCCAGGATCAGTTCACATTATCTCAAACATTCTCTGTTGGCCAAGGATACATTGTTTGCCAGGAAGTTGGTGCGAGTTAAGAAGGTGTGTGTAGTGTTGGACAAATTAATCCAACCTAGCTTCATAGACATGTCCTAACCTTTTAATTCTGCTCTCCTTAACACTGTGCTGTAACCATATTAGTTAACCACCTATACAGACAGGGTCAACATAGTGCTGACTAGGGATGAGTGAATAAAAAGCAGAATAATTCAGGCATGTTGAGGTTAATAGCCAAGTACTTCATAGAATGTGGAGTGAGTTGCAGGCAGTTTGGTCCATGAGGTTGCTGAATTTCTGTGCCAGTGAGGTGCTAAGGCATCCTTGAATACTGACATTATGAGGACTGCATTTGAAGCCAGAGGGACCAGGATTTGAAACTTAGATCCTTGATTTACTAATGGTATAATCTTGTGGAAGATGCCCTTTTTGGTTTCTTATCATCATAATAAGGATTCTGGTATCTGTTCATTTAATTTCATGAGACTAAAGTGAGACTCCAATGTAATAGTGGGTTTGGAAATGACAAATCATGCTTATATTCATTCTTATATTCATTGTCAATTTATGGAACAACTGATATTCCCAAATACTGTGCCTAAGTGAGTTTTCAGTCTAAGTGGGGCCATGCATAAGTCGAAAGAAAATTACCATTCAGTGTGATAAATGTTTGGCTAAACATATGCCTGGAATGTTTTGAAAGCCCAGAGAAGCATCTAATCCAGACTGAAGAGTTAGGGCATGCTTCCTGGAGAGACTGACACTTGACCTGAATGCTGAAGGATAAAGACATTAGTTTGGGGAATCAAGGTAGCAAGGGCATCTAAGGCAGAGGGGACTGCTTGAATGAATGAAGGCTTGGAGGTATGCCCGTGAGAGCGTGGTTTGTGGAGAAGTGCTTTGGTAGGGTCGGAGCCTAATGAGATTTCCCCCAGGGCAGGCAGAAGACAGAGACAGGACTGGTGGTAGGTATGAACACCTGAACGTTATTCTGAAAGCTTTTAGGTATCATAAAGGGGTTTTCTCCAGGTACATGAGTGATCAGGTTTATATTTTGGTAGCATTGTAGAGGCTAGATTAGAAGGGTGAGACTGGACTGGTAAGAGGGAGGAGAAAAGCTGAGAGACGCATTCATTTTACAAAAATTTTTTTGATTAATGTGTGTCCAGCAGTTTATAATGTGCTGGTAGAAAAAGTCATATAAGATACAATGCCTGCCCTCAGGGAGCTTATAAGATATTGTCTCATAGATAGACAGGTAAAACGTCCCTTACAGGGCTGTGTGATAAGGGCATGGTTGGAGCTGTCATGAGTAACCCTGAGGAGAATGGTGAAGAGCTGAACCAGAGCTGTGGCAGTAGAGGGGCCAGGAGGGCATGGTTTTGAAAGAGAATGAAGAGGTAACACTGGCCGGACTTGTTTACAAATGGACAAGTGATTCCCTGTCCAATTAGTGGTACGAATCGAGAGCAGAGGATGGGAAGCTTCTTCTCTTGGGCATCCAGGACCAGCCAGCTCATGGTGCACACTGTCAGCCTTGTCTGAATTTTATAACGATCCCACTAAAGTTGAACCTGAGATGGCTATCTGGATATTTGGGGGCTTCTTATACCATTAGGGAACTACATAGAGACAAGGACTATGTTGTTGGCCAATTTATTTGATCTTGCCAAAGAAACAGTGCTTCCTGCTTTTTGCAAAAAAATGAAAAAGTACTGCAGTCTTAAGTGAGCCACTGAGGGCTCAGTTCCAGTGGGAAGGAACGTTGGCTTATCCCACAGACCCAGGTCCTGTGAGATGCTGGCAGAAGGTGGGAGGAACATAGAACAGGTTACAGAAGAAGAAAGTCTAAGTTCAGCCCCAGCCTCATGTTCAGTTGCAGTTCAGTGACCTGGCAAATGTATCTTAGGATGTAGTTGCTAAACTTGACATTAGGTGGCTATCTTGATGCTGGCAGAAGGTGGGAGGAACATAGAACAGGTTACAGAAGAAGAAAGTCTAAGTTCAGCCCCAGCCTCATGTTCAGTTGCAGAGATGAAACAGGTAGCTTCCCTTACCCTTCAGTTTCTTTTCCTTTTTCAGTGCATGGGTATTTGGAAACTAAAAAATTACCACCTCCCCACTCCTGACTATTCTGTCCCTTTCCTGCCTTTTCTTTTCCCCTTTTTAATAGAAGTTCCTGCGGCTAGCTCATTAGTATTCTTTCACAGTTGTATATTCAGTGTCATGATGGTGGTTAGGTGATCATTTAGTCTATAGGTTACAGAATGATAACAAGTAGGTGTGGATAATTCCACGCGAGACCTAGAGGGTAAAGGGTATCACCTAGAGACTGAGGTTTTTAAGACTGGCAGGCAGCTTCTGAAGTGACCTGGCAAATGTATCTTAGGATGTAGTTGCTAAACTTGACATTAGGTGGCTGTCTTGTTGATGAATATTTGTGCATATGGTGGTTGGATTATATTTGGGGGAGGGGGACTCTTTTTTTAAAAAAATTTTATTGCAGTATAGCTGAGTTACAATGTTGTGTTAGTTTCAGGTGTACAGCAAAGTGAATCAGTTATATATATATCTACTTCTATTAGATTCTTTTCCCATATTGGCCATTACAGAGTATTGAGTAGAGTTCCCTGTGCTATACAGTAGGTCCTTATTAATTATCTGTTTTATATATAGTAGTGTGTATATGTCAATCCCAATCTTCCAATTTATCCCTCCTCACCCCCTTCTGGAGGGGGGGCTCTTTTAACCTTTAGATGCAAGATGAAGGTTGCTTGTGCCAGGCATATTCTATATACAACACAAAGTAAATCAAGCCATTTCCAATGAGCTAGAGAGTCCATAAGGGAATTTGGCTTTAAAGAGGGAAGGCTAGTTGCTATGAATTACTAAAATTACAGAAACAGTCGTGCTGCAAGTTCTGTTCAGCCTTTTGCTTGTGTGGAAGTGGGCATCTGGGCAAATGATGATGCTGCCTATTCCATTTTCCTTTCCTATTATCTGGTATAGACTTCCTTTGAGGGAAGACTGTGGTACACATTCATTCTACTTATGAAGGTGTCAGCTAATGTTGCCTGAATAAGAGGATCGTGGTAGTCATTAATGTTACTATCCTACATGAACTTTCTTGGAGTGGGTGATGATTCATTATTTAAAATTTCAACATAATTTAGGAGACGTGCTTGGGATGGGGAGATACCACAGAAGATTTTCTATAATTCATTAGTTACGAAACCAGGAAATTTTTATATTAATGTGGAATAAACAAAGGCTCATAACCTCATTTCTTCTCACCAAATGTTCTTTTATAAGCATTTCATAACACTTACTTTGCAAAAGAGAATATCTAGTTTGTGGCACTCAACAGCTAATTGTCTTCTTCCTGTATACATTAGCAAATGGGATGGCAGATGGGAAGTGAGTGACTGTTCTACATTAGTGCCTAATTGGAACGGAGGTTTTTATTATTAATATAAAAGATCACTTGTTTGTAATTATAAATTACAGAAGCACACATGTCTTTTATTAATGTGCAGAATTAAGGATTTATTCATAAAAATGTATTTACCATTGGAATTTGCCTTTATTTCCCATTACTCTATGAATTCCCTGAGGCAAAGAATAGTGACTTTTTCTCTATGCACAGAGTAGGCATTCAATACTTTGCATAGAAGCAAATTACTTTAAGTTATAATGATGTGTTTATTATCATAGAATCACACTTAGGAGTCTAAGAATTGACATTCCAGTTCTCCCCATGGTTTGTAGTCAATCTGTCGTTACCTTGGTGGTTGGATAATATTATGAGATACAAATTCATGTTTTTTTCATACCTGACTCTTCCTTTTTATATTCTTCAACATTTAAACATTAGATAGACTTTAATCAATAATATACTTTAGTTAAATATACTTTATTTCTGATAGTCTTCAGATCTATATTTACAACTTCTGAGAATTTTGAATGTCTCATGATTGCAGTAAATATTCATGCTGTCATTATAATTTTTTTAATATGATTTTACTGAAAATGTGATCTTTTCTGATTCCCCGAGTGCAACTGCATAAAGAAGCAGCTTCTGAGAGAAATTAATAAGTGCTTTTACTTTCTTTCTCTGCTTACAGTTTTCTTTCATCACTCTAATCTGTATCTAATCATTAAGGACTATGACTGGTTTTATTATGAAAATATGTACAGCTAGTAAAAAAAAAACCTCAGAAATTGGAACCATGGAATATATATATTAAGGTTTGAGGATATAAATTATATACTAAACTGGTCTCTACATACAATGAAGGACTGTAAAGATGGCTGTAATATTTGGAAGAAATCATTGCTGTGAACTTTCTATACATAATTAAGAGAACAGAAATATGATAAATTTAGGAAAATAATGAAATACCTCAGAGACAAAAAATTATATTTTCCTCATTGTATTAAAAAAAGCAGAAACAGCTTGAATTTTTTTCAGTGTTATCTTACAGGCATATAGATTTTAGGGCCTTAGAGGCATATAGATTTTAGGATAGACAGTGTTTTAGTGAGTATTCTAAAGGATTTTAAAAAATTTTAATGATGACTGTTGTCTTCATTAAAGATGCATGTTTGATAACATGCATGTTTGATAAAAATTAAGCTTTAATGATGACTGTTGTCTTCATTAAAGATGCATGTTTGATAACATGCATGTTTGATAAAAATTAAGCTTTCTTTAAAGCATAATTTTAGCGTAAATATTGGGATAAAAATTACTACTAAACCTGAAAGAAAACAAAAACAAAACAAGAACAACTTTTCTGTGGGTTAAAAGGAAACATCTGTATGTTTATTAATCATTGTAGTAATTACCAGAGGTATTGAAAACAAAACAGTATATGTAAATAAAAGTAGAATATATTGTAAACATCAAGAGACAGTGTCCCAAGTTTTTGCAAACTATCTCAATATGATCTTCAGTAAACCAGAGAGGTACAACACAACGATGTTCTTCTTAACTGCCGTTTGTGAGAAGGCTTAAATGATCCTAGTTTTGTGAGGTAGTATTGACAGGAAGTGGGTATGCTGAAGGCACTTTCATTTTGACAGCCCAGTAATGACTTGGAGCTAATTTTAGTTAGTTTCTGTTCAAAAGGAAATGAAAAGATCTTTGTATAGAATGAAACCCCTCATTTTGGGGTTTCAAAGAGGGAATTGTAATAACTAGGAACAGGTTTAATCTATAATCTTCGTAGTAATTACACCACAGGAACAAAACGCAGAGTAGGAGATATTATCATCTTCTCCTGCCAGATGTCATAGCTGCTAGCCCGTCAGGTCTACCCAACGTGAAAATACCTCAGAAAGAAAGAAGGAATGATTGAACCAGAAGCCAAATGCTTACTAAATCACTATTCAGAGGCCAGCATCTGCCATCTAGGAGAGTCCTGATGTATAGAGAGCTCCAAAATTAACCACATGGGTCCTGAGAAAACGGTACAACGGCAACACCATCAGACACGTTACTCAGTGATTCAAACATTCGATTCAGCAGCTATTTAATAAGTGCTACTTTGTTTCAGGCATTGCTCTTGGTGCTGAGTTATGTAACAGTGAAGCAGATGGCCAGGGTCCTTGCCCTTACAGAGTATACAGTGTTGCTGGGGGAGAAATCAAGAACAAATATTGTATATTAACGTATATATGTAGAATCTAGAAAAATGGTACAGATGAACTTATTTTCAGGACAGGAATAGAGATGCAGACGTAGAGAATGGATGTGTGGACATAATGGGGGAGAATAGGGGGGTGGGATGAATTGGGAGATTGGGATTGACATATATACACTACCATGTGTAAAACAGATAGCTAGTGGGAACCTGCTGTATAGCACAGGGAACTCAGCTCGGTGCTCTGTGGTGACCTAGATGGGTGGGATGGAGGGGTGGTGGGAGGGAGGTCCAAGAGGGAAGGGATATACGTATACATATGGCTGATTGATTTTCTTGTACAGCAGAAACTAACACAACATTGTAAAGCAGCTTTACCCCAATAAAAAGAGTAAATAGCAATTGTATTATAGTATCCAAGAGGAAGAGCATTAAAGTGGCCCTTAATCTAGAGCTGGACCTCACGAAAGGCGTTCTGAAGGAAGTGAGCTATGTTTTAGTATCACACGTGGCAGTCACTGTCATCAGAAGAACTAGCTCTGTATTGACTGGGTGGAGGCTACTGCAGTTCCATCCACTAGGCATGCAGGAATAAGGCATGGAAGGAAGAAAGGGAAATCAAATAAAAATGATCTTCTACTAGAAATTAGCCTATGAACTAAAATATCCAAACTCATTAAAAAAATCTGATGAGAAGGAAGACAGCCCAAATAAAATGAGCAGAAAACAAATGAACAGATGATCAGAATCTAAACTCATGCTCTGATTAATTTTAGAGAAGCCTGCGAAAGACTTTGAAATCATTGTTAAAAGAACAGAACAGTGTGAGATAAAACCAGACAGCAATAAAATAATGTCCCAGCTGATCCAGTCCAATGTCTTGGAAATAAAAATGTAGTCAATGAAATAAAAATGCAATATGTTGGACAGACTCCAGAAGGGACACAGTCAAAAAGAGAATAGTAAACTTAAAGGTAGAACTGAAGTGCTCATCCGTCATTTGGTACCAAGAACAAATATGAAAGAGCAGTTAAGAAACATGAGAGATTAGTTGAGAAGCTCCAATATTTATCTGAGTTGCAAGGAAAAAAGAGAGCGAATGGAAGAAATGTTAGATCAATATGTGAAATATAATTGTTAATAAAATTTCTAGGATTTAAGATGATCTCTCACATACTCTGAGTATAAAACTGTATAAATCAAAATAAATTCACTTTTAGACATATAATGGAACTAGGTCATTAAGAATAAAGGAAAATCTTAAACGTTATCAGAGTAAATAAATTAACTGCAAATTAACAACGAGACAAACAGCAGCCTTTTACTCTGCAGCCATTGATGCCAGGGAGAATGGGGCTTAGAAGTACTGAGAGAAGATCTAAGTAAACTTAGGATTGTATACACAAAAATCATGCAGAAGTGATGGAAAATAAAGAGAATTTGAGGCACAGAGAGTAAGAGAATTTCTCATTCACATCCACTAAAAGATTTTTTCCTCTGGCAAGAAAAAAGTGAACATAGAGGAAGGATGTGGAGCATGGGAAATGAGAATGAACCCAGAAATAAATGAAATATGTTGGCAAATTCAATTAACTATTGATTACAAAAAATTCTTTCTTCGTTTAAAGAAGTTAAAAGCGAGGCTCTATATAAAAATAATAAGATATGGAGCTGTTCAAGGGTTCCCAGTGTGCTGTACTCATTAACTATGAATAGGACAGAAGTACTACATAATTCAAGATCTTTTTAGAAAATTTTAGTTTAGTTTGAATCTTAATATGATAAAGTGAATCACCAAATAATAGCAATGCAATCTATAGCTTTTAAATGAGCAGAAGGAAAAAATACAGGTATAAAAATAATCTAACAGGAAGAAAGTCAGTGAAGAAAGGACAATGAAACAATATGATTAAAAAAAGTAAAAAAGAAAAAAATCAGATTGTGGAAGTAAGTCCAAATACACTACTAATGCCATAATCACAAAAAATGTACATTGATTAAACTCATCTGTTAGAAGTTCAATTATCAGGTTGGTTATAAAACGCAATCAGCTTTAACCCTGCATCCAAGAGAAATAGCAAAACCAGAATGAGCTTGAAAGGTTGAAATTGCAGGGATGCCAGCAGATCTAGTGTGCAAATGTAAATTAAAGGAAGCTAAGGTCCTCAAATGAAATACAGTTTAAAGTAAGAAAAAATATGTACATATACATATATATATATGTAAAGAGAAACACTACCAAATAATCTTAAAAAGAAATAATCTACCATCACAAAAATCAATATATATGTTTGTATACAACAAAACTCTCAAATTATATAAGCAAGAACTAAAGGGAATAACTTATAAATCCTCAGTGATAGTGAAACTGATAGAATAAGCATATAAAAATACAAAAACACGTAAGGTTATGGAAGCAATGAAAAGTAAAATTAATAATATCTATATATCTCTACCTCTAACTCTCTTTATGTACCATATATACCTCTACATCTATGTATCTATATATGATCTCTAGTAACAAACTTAAATAACTTCGGGGTAAAAAAAGAACAAAACAATGCAAAAGTTGCACAAGAATAAAACCACTATATATAAAAAATGTGGATGCAGCTAAAGCAGTCTTCAGAGATAACTTTATTAAAAAGAAGTTCTGAAAATGAATGATTCATGTTCCATCCCAGAAACTAGAAGAATAAAAATAGAATAGATGAACATAAAAACTATACAAAGAAATAATAAAGATGAGAGAAAAATTAGTGAGGTAAAAAAACCCCAAACACACAGAAGATCAACGTAATTCAAAACTAGTAATTTGAAATAATTAATTCTATAAGAAACTCCTAGAAAGACTGAACAAGAAAAAAGAAGACACAAAGAAACATTTGGAATTTTTTAAGAGAGAATATAGAAGAAATATATAGACGGTATATGGGTATAATAAAGAGACTATATAAGTACAAATAGAGTGAAGATTAAAAAAAACATAAATGAATACTATAAATAACTTTATGCATATACGTTTGAAAAATTAAAGGAAATGAATAATTTTTGAGAAGAAAATTACCAAAATCAACATAAGGAGAATTAAATGGATAACTACTAAAGAAATGTAATTTAATAATCCAGTTTCCTTTCCCCTAAAGACACAAAGCACAGATGGTTTTCTGGGCTAATTTTAATTCTAATCTTCAAATAACAGAAAATTTTCATATATACTTATTAACTACAGGAAGAGAAACACCTAACTTTTTTTTTATAAGGCTAGTATATCTTTGATACCAAAACTGGACAAAGACAATAAAAGAAATATAAATTATAGGTACAGTTCTTTTTTTTTTTTTTGCAGTACGTGGACCTCTCACCGTTGTGGCCTCTCCCGTTGCGGAGCACAGGCTCCGGACGCGCAGGCCCAGCGGCCATGGCTCACGGGCCCAGCCGCTCCGCGGCATGTGGGATCCTCCCGGACCGGGGCACGAACCCGCGTCTCCTGCATTGGCAGGCGGACTCCCAACCACTGCGCCACCAGGGAAGCCCGATAAAGTTCTTTTTAAATCATAGATGCAAAACACACACAATAGTTAGAAAATCACAATCTAGAAGTGTATAAAAATTGCACCATGATAAAGTAGAATTTATCCAAGGAATGTGAGGTTTTTCTACTCTAGAAAATGTATTGATGTTATTATTCACCATATTAGAAAAATTGCTAGAACACAATCCTCATGTTTCTACACATCTTGTAAACAGACACTGACTGACTTTTGTTTGTGACTTTTAAGCATGTTTGTAAAGTGAACAGCCTTGGAGAATAGAGATAGTGTTTCTCTCTGGAGTGAAAGGCAGGCATGCTTACTTTCCAGTATGATGAAGATAATGTCTCCCTGCAGAGCAGAGGGAAGGCATTTTAAGATTTGGGTTCCCTAAGCTCAGGGTTCCTCCCTTGTAATGCACCCTACTGCCTGTGCAGGTATCTGGCTGGACCCATTCGTATTTTTCCCATGAGATTTGGGCCTGACACAAATACGCTGATATTCATGCCGCTTGCTGCGCCATGGGTAAAACAGTCTTTTGACTCTGACCCAAGAGTCTCACAGCTTCCACCAACATCTGTGAAATTGTGGCAGGCTAACTTGTTAACCTGAAAATAAGGTAAAATCTCACAGTCCTTGATGATAGCTGCAGAAATAGCATTTGGCAAAATTCAAAATTCATTCATCACAAATTTTTGGCAAACTGGGAATCAAAGCGTATATAATAAATACCTGCAGTACGTATACTTAATGGTGAGATTTTAGAACGATTTCTGCTTAGGCTGAGATCAAGACAAAGAATTCTGTTATTGTTACTTCTATATATGAAGCTTGTACTGGAGATCTTAGACAATATGAAGTAAGACAAGACAAAGCGATTAAGGGGAAAAGGATTAAAAAGAAAAATATAGAACTGAGATTAAAGAGAAAAAGTTTAAGGGACTCTATAGACAGACTAATGAAATGAGTAAGAATGTTTTGTAAGTGACCCAGGCTTATGAGCCTTAGGTTAATATGTCCATATTTCCTGCTAAACTCAGGACAAGGATCATATCTTGCTCATTTGAGTACACCCAGTACCTAGTACAGCATCTGGCACATAATAGTTGCTTATTAAATTGTTAAATAAAGTATTGGATGCATACTATATATGGGACTATGTATTCCTATATTTTCAGTTTATAGATGAGGAGACTGATACTCAGACGATGTTCAACTTTACATAGTCTGTTACAAGTAGAGGAGATTCAGATATTTTGAATCCAAGTCCATCCTTTCCATATACCTATGTATTACCTTTGATGCTAACATGATAGCTCAGTTTGTAAATTAGAGAGGCTAATAAATATTTCATATAATCACAGCACTGATCTGACTTAAAACAAAATAAGAACTTTGCTTAGGAAAAAACCTTCTTGGGCTTTCTCCTTCCCTTACATCTCTATTTAGACAAGATATTTTAGTAGGCTAAAGTATTTTCCTTTTTGTTTAATGTTGAAGAGTGTCATTAACTAGGCATGGTGCCTGGTTCATCCATGGAGGATACTTAATATGTTGAGTGAATTCTGGTATCAGCATATTCTTGCCCAAATCATCTCAAGTAATTAGTTTCATGGAATGTTGCCTGGTTGGCATATTCTTACCCCATCCACTCATTCCTAGCACTTCCAGGAGTGCTTTTCACACAGATAGGTACAATTAGGATAAGATAACCTTAATATAATAGTTGATATATTCAATTAACAAACCTCTCTGCATCCATGCCTCTGCATTTCTGATCTTGGGAATATCTGTCAGTCAACTAGATGGTTAAAGATAACAAAAGTGATTCCATTCAGACTTCCTGACCTGCCTGGACTATAGCAATGGGCTCATCTGCTTCTGGTTAGGTTTGGCCAATGTCCCTCCTCCTCCCGCCCCTACCCCAGCAGGAGATCAAGGCAGTCCATGCTCCATCCCTCTGCTGTTCAGTACGAAAGCCACTAACCACCTATGGTTATTGAGCACTTGAAATGTGGCAAGTCCAAATGTGGAAGGTATAAAATACACACTGGATTTTGAAGACTTGTGAAAGCACAAAGAATATAAAATACCACATTAATAATATTTCTATTGATTAAATGTTGAAGTGACATATTGGATTAAATAAAATGTATTATTGAAATTTATTTCACTTGTCTGATTTTAAAAGATGTGATACTAGGAAAATACTAGGTTACATGTGTGCATCTCATTCTCTTTTCTGTGGAGCAGCCCTGGTCTGTGCAGTTCTTCCTCCTCTTGGCAGTCGCATTCTCCCCGATCCCTTCAGGCCCAGGTGTGGGGACAGTGCTCCTGCCGCTGCTTCTGGGTTTCTGCATTATCCCTGGTGGTTCTCCCATACCCTACCCACTGTACAAATTTTGATATGAATATTTCTGTAACTAATTCTTCCTGGAATTTTTCCTAATATTCCATTTCCTACTGGGACCCTGACTGATGCAATGACTATCTGACATAGGCTGGTAGATGATCAAGGTAGCTATGACCTCCACCTTTGACTGCAGAAGTGGATAACAGAACATTGTCGCTCTACTCTCATCTGACTTAAAACGACTGTAAGTGGTTATAGCATGAAAGCACTTTTATTATTGTTGTTAACAATGTTTTATATATATATATATTTGTGTTCCAACAAAATTTTATTTATAAAAACAGGTGGCAGGCTCATTTAGCCTTTTGGTTGTATATGCTGACCCTTGTTTTACTTTGTAGGGGAGAAAGCTCCCCCTTTTTTGAGAAGGGGGCAAAGTGGAAGAAAATTAACATTGACTGAGTTCATACTATAAACTAAGCACTGTACTCATGGCTTTTGTGTTCATCTTATCAGTTAATCCCCACAATTTAGTCCCTTTGCTACAGGTCAGAAAATGGAGTTAACAGAAAGCTGAAATAGATTTTCCACAATTACATGGCTGGTGGGAAGCAGAATCCTCTGACTCCAAAGTGCTCTTTTTTCCTCAGCATCACAGTTTCCTTTATTTCCCATCCACATGCCTTCCCTAGAGTCTCCGATCAAACTTGCTTCTGATTCTATAGTAACAATAATGACAAATAGCAGCTGAGCTTCATTTAGAAAGATGTTCTCTCTCTCTTATTCTTCTTTTTAATTGAAGTATAGTTCAGTTATAGTATTTCGTTAGTTTCAGGTGTACAGTATAGTGATTCATTTATTTTCTTTCCAGATTATATTCCATTACATGTTATTACAAGATATTGAATATAATTCCCTGTGCTATACGGTAAATCCTTGTTGCATATCTATTTTATGTATAGTAGTTTGCATCTGTTAATCCCATACTCCTAATTTGTCCCTCTCCTATTCCCTTTCCCCTTTGGTAACTGTAGGTTTGTTTCCTATGTCTGTGAGTCTATTTCTGTTTTGTATATAGATTCACTTGTATTATTTTTAGATTCCAATATAACTGATATCATATAGTATTTAACTTTCTCTGTCTGACTTATTTCGCTAAGCATGATATTCTCTAGGTCCATCCATGTTGCTGCAAATGGCAATATTTCATTCTTTTTATAGCTGAGTAATATTCCATTGTATACATATACCACATCTTCTTAAGCCAGTCATTTGTTAATGAGCACTTAGGTTCTTTCCATGCCTTGGCTATTGTATTGATAAGTAATACTGCTGTGAACATTGCAGTGCATGTATCTTTTTGAATTAGTGTTTTTGCCTTCTCCAGATATGTACGCAGGAGTGGGATTACTGGATCAAGTAGCTCTATTTTTAGTTTTTAAAGGAACTTCCAAACTTTTCTCCATAGTGGCTGCACCATTTTACATTCCCATCAACAGTGTAAGAGGGTTCCCTTTTCTCCACACCTTCTCCAGCATTTATTATTTGTAGACTTTTTGATGATGGCCATTCTGCCTGGTGTGAGGTGATACCTCATTGTGGTTTTGATTTGCATTTCTCTAATATTTAGCAATGTTGAGCATCTTTTCACGTGCCTATAAGTCATCTGTATGTCTTCTTTGGAAAAATATCTATTTAGGTCTTCTGCCCATTTTTTGATTGGGTTGTTTGGCGTTTTTGATATTGAGTTGTATGAGCTGTTTGTGTATTAACCCCTTGTCAGTGGCATCATTTGAAATATTTTCTCCATTATGTAGGTTGTCTTTTCATTTTCTTTATGGTTTCCTTTGCCATGCAAAAGCTTTTAAGTTTGGTTACATTCCATAACATTGTTATATTTGTCTCCCTACCCAACCTTCACTTTGATTAGACTTATACCCTCAATAGGAATAAAATTTTGCCGTACAGAAAGCCAACACCTCAAATATCTTTTAAACATTTAAAGCCTCCTTTGTTATTATCTACTCAGTTATATCCAACACCTTCATAAGGACAAAGGAATGGCTTTGGAGATTAATATAATAATATTAGTAATAGTGCTAATAATAACAATAATAATACCAGCACTTCTGCATATATGGCATTTTTCTGCTCAAATTCAGATCGTATTGTGTGTGAGTTACAGTAAATGAAAGTATAGTAGAGGGCTTCCCTGGTGGCAAAGTGGTTGAGAGTCCGCCTACCGATGCAGGGGACACGGATTCGTGCCCCGGTCCGGGAGGATCCCACATGCCGCGGAGTGGCTGGGCCCGTGAGCCATGGCCGCTGAGCCTGCGCATCCGGAGCCTGTGCTCCGCAACGGGAGAGGCCACAACAGTGAGAGGCCTGCGTACAGGAAAAAAAAAAAAAAATAAATAGTATAGTAGAAGCCAATTGACCCAGAAGAGAAAACGATTCTAACTGTGGAGCTACGCTGCTTGCTGGTTGGTGTTCTCTGCTACCTCGCTCTCTGTATCCTGGGCCTCCTCAGCTTTTCCTTTAAGAACTAATAAATAATGTTTTTTAAAAATAAAAATACAGAGGGAGAAATAGGATAGGAAGTTAGGGTGAAATTAACTTATTTCTCGATTCCTCCCTTCAGCAGCAACAATACCACATATTTTATTGTATCTTTTGTAGAAGTAAGAGCCATTCATGACTTAGCTTCTAGAAGAAGATTAAAAATCGTGATTCCAGTAGCCTCAATACTTACTTCCTAAAATACTTCTCAATTTATTCTTCTTATAGTATAATTTGCCAGAGATCCTTTTTTTTCCCCCCAGGACTACCAAATATTTTTGTGGGGAAATACTTTCTTTTGTTCCAAGTTGACACAGGAGGAAAAATTCTGGGTATCAAATATCTTGCATTTGTACCGGCTGGTCATTCTCCAGCAGTGTTCTGAGGCCCTCCAGGGTCGCATAGATTGGTAGAGCACAGAACATGCAGGAAGGAGGCCCTAGCCTCTGCTCCTTGTTGCCATCTACGTCAACCGGAGTAGCTCTCATTTCATACTCAAGACCCACACATTTGAAAAAAAAAAACAAAACAGTAACTTTGCTTTAAAGAAATTAAATTCCCCTCCTATGAGGACAGTTCTCCTCTTTCTCCTCCTCCTATTCATTCCAGTAAGACATCCTCTAGGATTTGGTCGGGCCAGAACAATTTTCTTATATACAAATGAGGACACTTAGATTCAGAATGTTTAAGTGAGATTGTCTGAGGTCACAGAAAAAGACCAAGTCATTGTTGGCTGGACCCAGGTGCAGGGCTCAGATCTCCCAGTCAGAGTTCTTGGAGGTTTACTGCAGTGCTTCTACCTCGAGTTACACTGATCAGTGTGAAACTGGGCAAGACATCAGAAACAGAGTTGAGATGAAGGTGTTTCCAAATGATACCAAAGTGATTGGTCCAACACAAACACAAATCAGGGCTTAATTGCTTGCCTTGTAAAGTACTGGATAATCCATGCAGGGTGCCTTCCAGATTAGACCACTCCATTCTAGAAGGCTCTTGCTCTTTCCAGGACAAACTCCTCTTTTTGGTAGCAGGCATCAGCCACTGACACAACGATAGCTGATTGGGTTGATAGAGATGGAGGTAGTCTAGCCAGAGAACTCTATGTGGAGCGTTCCCTGCTAGTTGGGGAATGGCTAATTCAATCAGACCCCCTCTCTGTCTTAGAGGGTTTGTGGTGGGAGACATAGAGCCAGTAGCAGGGAAGTACACAAAACTAAAGAAGCAAGAAGAGAGCATGGAGTGGAGAGAGGAGAGTGCAAGAAGTCAGTCCACTGAGTGGGAGAGTTGAGAAGCTGAGTCAGAGTTTTTGAGTCACTGGCAGTGGTTCCCCCAAAGCCCACAGTGCTCATCTCTCCCCGTCTCTGTGTTCAGTGACAGAATATTGGTAGCTTGAAATTGGCTTCCAAGGAATTTTTTACACAAAAGAAATTGATAGAAGCTTCAGATCAAGGTTCCTCACGTAGAACCTGTTGTTAAAACATTTAGCAGTGCACCACTGTGCAGAGCCCCTGAGGAACCAGGGACGGATGCCCCTTGGGAAGGAATGGCTACTGGAGTTCCTCCTGCTTGGTTGCCAGAGCTACTACTGTGTGCTTAGAGGCCTACTGATCTCTGTGAGCTGTGTGGAAAGTGAACTGCTAGCTATGTGGGCATTATCTTCCTTATTTCAAAGCCCTAATCCTCCATTTGTGGGAGCCCAAAGATTTCTACTTGTGCAGCCTGAGATTGCTTAACGGTTTTCACGGTGCCAAGCAACTGATTTAGCAGATATCCACACCTGTGTTGGTTGTTTTGGCATCATTTTCAGCTGGGGCTCCAAACTTTTGTAAACTTAGCATGGATATGTTTATATCCTGACCGAGTTAGGAAATTCACACGCTTTCCTTCCTCAAGTATGAAAGCCGGCAGGGCTTTGTTTTTGAACGATCAGTGTTAGCAAGGCCCTTGCCGTGTTTATTTGCAACCTATGAAATAACCTTCAGCATGCTGACATGTTTTCTGGGTTTGCTTCCGGCAATTGTTGCAATAGAAAAGAAGGACCAAATCTGTGTCGGTAGTGTTGGGGATCTCATTTTTCATTACGAAAGACATGCCCATCGGTCTCAGTCAGTCTGTAGGTCTTCTTTGCAAGGGCTCTTCCTTCCCTCTACTGTTCTTATTCGTCACTTTAACGTGTCGAACTCAACAGCTCTCTTGTTCTATTTCTGATTAAATGCAATAATCTTTATTCACGCCTCCTCTCTGTCTCTTTAATACATTCCTATTCACCCTTCTCAATAGATGCACACTTAGTGGTTCTTAATAGTTTTCCATATCTACAAGTTGTTATTGCTCCAGTTAAATGACAAATTCCTGGGTATCAGAGAAACTGCTTTTCTTCTATTTCTTTTGCTCCTTCTTATACTTAATGCCCAATTTTTAGTTATTAAATAATTAGAAGAAAATATTTATAATAACTTTTAGCATTTATTCAGTGCCTCATAGAAGCAAGACGTATCCTATATTAACACATGAAATCCTTATAGCAATTCTTGGGTGTAAGTATTAGTCCCGATTTTATAAATGAGGACATTGAAATTCGGGGTAGTTAAGTAATTGCTTAAAGTCTTATAGCAGATGCAATTGTGTGTGTTACCACTGTTTCGACTTTGGGAGAAGATCCTAGGTTGATTTTCTTTGTTTCTCTTCAAGTAAAGGTGATTTCCCCTCCACACAACCACCATCCCAAGTGAAGGGGATAATTAGGATAGGAGTCTGCAGGGTCTTGGGTCCAAAGTGACCTCATTCTCTAGTCGTCTCTTTTGTTTCTTTTCTTACTCAGACTGGGGAACACTTTGCCAGTATTGCCCTTAGTTCGGGGAAGTAGGGCTCCTGCTCTAGGATCTGTGCCTCAGTTGGCCCACCATGCTTTGGGTACCGTCTCCTAAAGTTTATATGTTCCCGTCTGGAGCCTGGGCCCAGGTAGCATCCTCAGTGCCATCTGAGTGGGCACTGCAAGGTTGAACTGGAACCCTTGTGGGCGCTGGTTCCATTTACCCGTCTTGGGGCACTCTTTGACCCTCTCTGTGCACACGGGTTCAATTAAGGAGCTCGAGGACTCTAACCTATGGCATTGCCCCTGTGATTGGGCTGGTCCCAGGAGGGCAGCCTAGTGGGCAGATGGCTCCTGCTGGCTGGTATGGTATTTTTTTTCATAGAATTGCCAGGATGGTGCCGACGGGCTGATTTTGGGGTGCCTTTCATGTTAAACACGGGATGAAGAATCTTTACCTACATTTGATTAGATGATAAACAAATACAGAAGTACCTCTTTTCTATCCTTTATTATAAATCTTCATTGATGAATCACTATACCTCACTATAAATTTTGTAATATATTTTTAAATAAGAATTCTATGTAGGCAGAGACACCGTAAAAAAATTTGCCTGGAGCTCTGCACACCTTAGGTACAGTCTTGCCCTTTAGGGCAGAATAACCTGGTTCTCCACCCATTCTTGATAGAATCTAGTATTTGTGGCTTCCTTTGGCCTTAGCTTTTGAATTCCAAATACTTGGCTTATGCAAAACAAATGTTTTGGCTTTCTAGAATATGGTTTCTGGAGAGGAGGAGATAGAGTTAAGAAAAGGAATACTGGCCCCAAAAAAATCTTACAGTGGAATGTACCATATTGTCGAATTACAAAGTTCAAACCCGTCTGGTATGATTACAAAGCCTGTGCTCCTTACACTTCACGACATGGATGCAAACTTTATTTAGGGTCTCTGTATATACACGTTGTTGGTCACCACACGTCACAGTTAAATTGAGCCCAGTGATTGCATGAGAAGAAATAGCCTATGAAGTCTTACTAGTTAGCTAGAGGATTGCTCAGTTTGTCTATCACTGAGAGTCTGGGCAGAAAGTAGGGACCCAGCAGGGCAGTATCACCTCCTGGTTGTATATAAGGGCACAGAATCTAGTCAGTCAAGGTTCAATCGCCTGTTCCACCACTGACTTGCAATATAACTGAGCAAATCATGGAACCTCTCGAAACCTCAGTTTCCTTACCTGTGGAAGGAGGATAAGCATGGAATAATACTTCTCTCTCATAGGGTTGAGGTGAAGATCTATTAAGAGAAAGCACTTGTTGAAGCAACTCAACCACTGCTAGAAAATTAAATTATTTTACCTTGTATTTGTCAAAGGAAATTTTGATCAACACGCTGCATTCTTTGTAAGCACAGGTCTAGCTTTTAAGCACCTCCCTTCAGTGGCACATTCATCTTTGCAACTGGGTGCTTGGCACTGGGATGTATGTAGTAGATACTCAGTGTTGCTCTATAAATGCATGAGCAAGTTCATTGAGAAGGATGCCCATTCCTACGAGCAAGCGGTAAAGAAAGCACGGAGAGATGGAATTTCTTAGCAGTACATGGAGTACATGAAACAACAAGAAAGTCCTATTCAACTGCCATTTTGCAGGAAATACAGGGGACGGGGAACATATGAAACAACACTAGAGAGAAGCAATCAACAGCATCTAAACTATGGAGAACTCTGTGGTTTGTTTAACACATAAATTTTGAGAAGAAAAAAAAGAGTGGAAACCTACATTAAAAGATGTAAGACGGGCTTCCCTGGTGGCGCAGTGGTTGAGAGTCCGCCTGCCGATGCAGGGGACACGGGTTCGTGTCCCGGTCCGGGAAGATCCCACATGCCGCGGAGCGGCTGGGCCCGTGAGCCATGGCCGCTGAGCCTGCGCGGCTGGAGCCTGTGCTCCGCAACGGGAGAGGCCACAGCAGTGAGAGGCCCTCGTACCGCAAAAAAAAAAAAAAAAGATGTAAGAGACCTGTTGACCGATTGCCGTGTATGGAATTTAGTGGAATCTTAATTAAAACACATTTAAAAAATATGAGTCAATTGGAGAAATTTGAAAAGTAACCAAATGTTTTAAGATATTAAATAGTTATTGTGAATGTTTAAGGTGATAACGGTAATGGGTAAAAAATTTTAGAAGTATATACTTCAATATTTACAGGTAAAATGATATTATGTCTGAGATTTACTTTAATAATCTGGAGTTTGAAGCACTGAGTGTGATACAGATAAAACCAGGACTTAATTATTTGGTGCAGCAGAGTGATACCTACATGGAAGCTTATTTTACTACTATTCCTTCTTTGGTATATGCTTTCCATAATAAAAAGTAAACATACAAATAACGAGAGAAAGAAAACAAACAAACAAAAAGGTCTATTTAAAACAATTCAGTGGTCTTTCCATTTAGTGGTAATTATTCCTAAGGACTCTGGTCAGCACTTTTGATAAAATCTTATGACTATCACCTTTCTGGAAAATAACATTATTTTCAAATATTTAAAAATTTTAACAAAAGTTACACTGTGTTTGATATCATTCTTGTACATTTTTTTTCAAATTAAATTAGCTGACAAAATTATATATTTCTTACCTTAATGTCTTCAAGTGCATCAAAAAATAAAACTATTAGAACTTTTCAAGTCATCTGTTATATTAAATATAACATGAATAAAGGAAACAAGAAAAAAATAACAAAAACCTGGCAATTTGTACTTCACGGAGACAGAAGAATGTAAATCTCCTCTGGGAGAGACATTGCCCTGGTTAGGTTTCCCATGTCCTACCCCTAGGAGGCAGATGTAAACCCCTTTGGTCAAGTACTTCCCTCTCCCTTCCATACATAGACCATGAATGCCTCTGCTATTGTCTTGTGATCACAGGCTTGTATGTTGATCTTAGTTATTAATTGTGACTCTGGCTCTCCACTGGGGATTCCTATGGAGGGATTCTGCATAGAATCCTCATTCATTTTCCTTCTTCTTGTGTACTGGTGTCATTTGCCTGCTGTACACCATTTCCATGGCCTTGGTCTTCAGGTCAACTCATGGTACCACCTAAAATTTTCTTAGAAACAGAGTGGAAAAGACCTGGGATTGAGGCAAGAAATTGAGGTCTCAGCCCTATCTAAAAACTTTGTGATCTTGGGTATTTTACCTGATCTCTGTCTTCAGTTTTCTTATCTTGGGTGTAATAATAACTACTTCATATGGTCGCTGTAGGGCATAAGACACATCTGATGTAAAAGCCAAAAAGGGGTGAGGCGGAATCTCACACCAAAACATGCTGTATAAAATCCTCACCTGGGATATGCATTTACTATTGAAAAAAATCTATGATAATTTCCTGTAGTTTTAAGGAAAATAGGGGCACCCTTATAGGTTAATTATCTGCTAAGAATGAATAAATTATAGATCTCTGAGGCACAAATGGTTTTGTCCAGATTAGAAGACTCTACCTACTCTCTTAAAAAATAAATTATGTTCTTAATAATTTTGAACCATAATTAAAATTGAAGCTTGCCAGAGGATCCTGGTGGAATGTAGGTTTTTTAGAAATGAATTACTTCCTGAAATTTTAGGAAATTAATAAAGGTAGGTAGAAGAGGAGCTAGAAGCTCTAAGTATTTAATTGAAAATATTTATTGCTTTGTGTTTTCATTAATGTATAAATTTGATGAAAGCGATTATTTTTTTATTGAATTTAGTTTATCTGTTTGCATATTTACGTAAGGCAAAATTTTATTCAGTTATACAATTGGTAAATTTTAACTGCTGAATTTCTTTATAATATCTGTACCATATCCCTTATTTCATTTCATGCTGCAAAAAATACAAAACCGTATACTTTTTTTCTTTTTTTTTTTTTGCGGTTCGCGGGCCTCTTACTGTTGTGGCCTCTCCCGTTGCGGAGCACAGGCTCCGGACACGCAGGCTCAGCGGCCATGGCTCACGGGCCCAACCGCTCCGCGGCATGTGGAATCCTCCCGGACCGGGGCACGAACCCGTGTCCCCCGCATCGGCAGGCGGACTCTCAACCACTGCGCCACCAGGGAAGCCCAGTAATGAATGTTTTTTAATAATGAGATTGAACTAAAAGTTTCAGAGATGTTCTGTTAAAATGATATAATGCTAAACATGGTTTATTACTACTATGAACCAATATATTGTGGCAAGTGTATATACTTCAGTAGCATATAGAAACAACTTTACTTGATATTGACATTTGATAACAGAAAGCATTAAAGGAAAGGAACATTAACACAATATTAACTCCAAAGGATAATCATTTAAAAAATAAAAAATAGTACCACAAATATTTAATATCTAAAAATATTTAAAAACACACAAAGCATTAATTGACCTATCTGATAGTCTTCTCTTTGTTTTGTGACAAATAATGCAATTATAAATTATCTTTCCTTCATTTTGTGTTGACATTGATTGGATTATTAAAAGTATATCCAAAAGCATTTTCAAGTTGGCTGTTAAGGTACATGATTCTTTACATAAGCTTATTTCCTTCTTTTAGTGATGAAAATATTTGGTCTGCTTGCCCTGAGTTTGGTTTTGTTCTGGAATTAAACTGCTTTTTCTAATTCAGATTTTAGATCTGTTTCTAATTTAATGTTGCAGTATTCTACAATAACATTCAAGTCTTCTTTTGGCATTTCCTTAGTTAATATATTTTTGAAGAACTTTAGCCTATAGGGAATATTCAGACACTGGAGAATGCTAGCAAACATTAGGTGAGTGTTATGGGAATAATGTAACATTTAGCTCTCCCAGCAAGGTTTATAGCTGTCGCTTAAATCATGTGTTGAAATTGCCAATTTAAGGACTTATTTTAGTTCCAAAACTTTTATCTCTTATAACATCACACATAAGATTTGTAAGTATACTATATATATAAATGAATTAATATTTATTTTATATGAGTGAAGGACTCATCATTAGCAGCAGGCAGGGCTAGGGACTCATAACAGGACAACAACTACCAACAAGACTGACCAATAGTGACCACTCTTCCTTTGGTGTCCTTTGAACCAATGATTCTGTATGTTGAAAAGTTTTAATTCTCATGGTAAAATTTGATACTTTTTCCTGTTTTCCTGACTTCTCAATGATTTTTCTCAGAATTCAGGATTTGGAAAAACATACATAATTCCCCAAGAAATGCTAGGAAGGAATTCCCCTTGGAAACACCAGCCTGGAGGATGGTGGAAGACAAATAACCAGACGTCCCAAATGGTCTTAGGGAGCAAAGCTGCCTTGCAGCCTAGAGTGGGTGGACAGTTACCTGGAAGGGAAGGGAACTTGAATCTTATCTAAGCCATTTTGTTTTGGCGTTCCTTTGTTAGAGCAGCCTTCCCCTTAACTAATTCAGAAATCCTCTAAATAGTTTATATTTAGGACTCCATGGATATCTCCCTTGTAGCTTGTACAGAAACTTAGTTTACTGTAGCTTTGAATGGAAACACATCTGAGATGATCTAGTTCAGACGCTTCATTTTATAGATAAGCTATTGAGTCCTAGGGATAGTAAATGACTGGCCCAAGGACACTTGAAATTTTTTCAGATTAATAAAATGTAGTTAATGTGGAAATCAATTCTCTCTATTGATTTATCTCTATAAATTAATGTATAGGAATATGCGAAATGTCTTAAAGTTTGAAGGATAAAACTATAATTTCTTTTGTAACATTTATCCTGGTACAGAGTAGATGTGACGATGTTTTTTTCCCCCATTTTAGTATTATAAGTCTTTATTATTTAATCTTGGCTCAGTTTTTAGAGATCCCCATGTGGTATGGAATGAGGGGAGTAAAAGTGAGTTAAACTATATGTTAAACATTTTACATATGTTATTTCATTTATTTAGTCATCACAAAGACCCATTTTACAGATAAGAAACTGAACCTTTAAGTGGTTAAGAAATTAACCTAATTATATTAATCCTTACATTGCACAATATATGGCAGAGCTGTGATTTTTGGATAAATAGGTGAACATGTGAAGTTAGAAAACTTTGAGAAAAAAATGATATAATTTTTAAAAGTTACCAAGTAATTTTTCATGATATCCTTGTGTTATCATATTGTTTGAGTACACACAGCAATCCCTTTACTCACTGCAAAGATACTGAACAAGATTACAAACTAGGGTATGAGGTGGATTTTTTTTTGGATATTTTAAACAGTTTATTGTCTTTCACCTTTGGATCCTGTGAACTTTTAAAGTACTCAGTTAGTAAAGAAATAAAAAATTATTTTGTGCAACCAAAGTTCAAGGTAGTTTAGATGAAAACGGGAAATTGAGCTATGATAAACTACAACTGAACCCTAAATTAATATGAGACTATTATAAAGCAATATTGATGTCTCAAATCCTAAGTTTCATATTAAGGTCATAGTAATGGCTTAGTGTTTTATGAGCCTGTGTGGTGTTAGCGACTTCGTCTCTTTAATCTTAACTTCGCCTCAAGCAAAAATAAATCTTAATGTTGTAAACTGTATGGTAGCATAACTGCCTTGTTCAATAGGGATCATTTTTTCCCTAAATGTCAGTAATATCTTGCTGTGGCTTAAAAAAAATGAGAGAAAGAAAATAAAAAGTTGTTGAAGTGGTAAATATTTCTACTATTGAAAAATGGACAGAAGCTTTTCTGTTTTTGTTTTTGCATTACATTATTTTGCAATTATGGTGTATAAACAAGTCAGGCTAAATGTATCAATATAAGACCAATTCTGCATATTTAGGTCACTTAATTGCTAGATTGCTAATTAATGTTTGGCTATTACGTTTTTACATGTTATAGAGGAAGTTTTGAACCAAGCAGGTGCAAGGGACAGTCCAGAAAAAGGCTCAGCATTCCTGGAAGAAAGTCAAAGTTGGAGGAAAATGAGGAGTATCTTGAGGTCATGGTTTACTGAGAGACATTAAGGGGCTATTTCCTCTGAAGTTGTGCAAGAAAAGGTTTCAAATAGGTATAACTCAGAAATATCTTAGGGGTGAAAAAAGAAGTGGCCCTTCTCACTGTATAAAGAAAAGCAAAGGTTAAATAAGCAGAATTTATTAAAGGGTTGGGTTCTTGATTTGTAGTTAGAATTCAGTATTTCATTTGGCCCTTGATCTGAATTACATGATTTATAATTAGAAATATGTGTATTAATATTTTTAACATGGAATTATATCTTTGTAGGAAAAATTTAACTATATGAATTCTAAATTTTCCCCTAATACTCTGTGTACATGCCTGAAGAAGCTCTATGCATTGTGTCTAAGCTTTCATGAACAAACATTATAACTTACTGAGTGGCAACCGAAATTGTGGGCCTAGGTGGAATTCTCCTATTGATTACGTGGGAGACCTTAAACATTTCAGTTTTATGAAAATCCATAATTGTAAATGTGCATTTCTAATCTAACCATCTCAATTGTCAATATTCTTTTGGAATTCAGTCTTTCCCTCATTAGGAAAAGATTTATTTCATTGGATTTTAATTAGAATATGAATTTTTCCGGTTTTAAGTTCTTATTTGTAGTATATGAGGTAACAGTATCCTTCTTTACATTTTAAAATAAGAAAATTAAGATTAATGTTAGCCTAGTAAAGTCCACAGAAAACATGAAAATAATTAGTTGCCTATGATAGTAAACCAAGAGGTTTAATTATTTGACTGAAAAGTTTAGAAACACCTCACATTCCAAATAATGTGGGAAATGTCAGAGAGGGAAGCCTGGAAGAACATGATTATGATTCGGTATTAGAAGGGTAATCACTGAACCCTTTCTTGAGGAAGACCCTGGGAACGAATCCAGGTTGGGAGAGGAAGGTCAACAAAGCTCATGAAAAAGAACGGTCCCAAGACCCAGAAGTTGGCGTGTCTGCTCAGCAATATCCTAAGTGGGGGGCAGGGACAGAAGGACAGAGAACAAGGTGGTCACACATACAAGGGAGGTGCTCTGTTAAGGGGCTGTGATTATTTCTGGTCTTACAGGGGCCGTATGTCTGTTGAGATTAGCCATCTCCTTGTGTGGTATCTGTCAGTCAGGGTCCCAGCGGAAAAGAGATAGCACACGCAAATCTGGATGATTCAGGGCTACGTTTTCTAAGAGGCTATTAAAAAGTAGGGTGAGTAGGGTGTCAGGAATTTCAAGAGATGGTACAAGTGCCCAGAGTTAGCAGTGAAATTTTCACCACCCCTAGGCTTGAAGGGTGGAAGAGAGTAAGAGGTAATCAGAACCTGGAAAGAGAGTTCTATGGACTAGCTTGCTTGAGAGATGCAGGACCTCCTGTTGAGGGTCCTAGCCAGAGAGAGGCAAGCTCAGGAGAGGGAGCAAGGGAAGAAATACTCTAACCTCAGTCTCCTCCTTCCCTCTGATTTCCCTCTGATTTAGGGCTCCCCAACTAGAAGTCAGAAGTTCCAACATCTATTGATATAATTCTTAGAGGTCAGTTTATATCAGGAGGGCAAAGGGGCAAATGGAAGATAGCAGAATCACAGTATCGTGGTTCTGTGCACACACACCAATTTTTAAAACAGTCTTCTCCCCCAGTTTTGCTGATACCAGGAACAAAATATTATGAGTGAAGGCCATAAACACTCTGGTCAATGTTAAGAAATGTCTTCTCTGCATACCTGTAAGTAGGTCGTATAATTTGCTTATGAGTTTGAGAAGCATGAGTCATTTGGATGAATCTTGTCAGCTCTATAGATCTGATAAAGCTGAGGTAGGATCACACATTTACTCATAAGTAAATTTTCTAAGACTTAGGACCTCTCAGGAGACTGGTCACCAGCTGTTTTCTTGGGTACACTTAAATCTTAACATGGACCCCTTCCAAAATGTAACAGGATCAATTTGGTAGACCTTGCTTCATATTTTTCCTCAAAACAAGTCACATTGAATGTAGTTTTGTTTTGGAATTTTTAGTGTTCTTTGATCTAGGTGGTTAATAAAGCAAATGAAAAAAGTAAATATAATAGATGATCTATATCTTTCTACTATAGTTTCCTGAATCCATAAAACATGAAATTACTTCATAGATTTTCCAATATGCCTCCCAAAATTCAGTTTTATTACTGTGCTCTAAGTGAGAAATTGAATAAAGATCCCATTTCTTCGTAAAAATGCTTTCATAACCTTGTGTTCTGTTTTAATGACATCAGTGTATATTAAAAAGTTCAGAAGATCCTCAGTGCTTTGCAACTGGAGTATTCATTTGGAAGTATCATTCCCCTCTCTTCCTGGAACTCCATTTTTTATTGTTTTTTCTTATAGTCTCATAGTTTCTTGGGCTCTGCTCATCTTTTTGAGTTTCTTTTCTCTCTGTTGTTCACAATAGGTAACATCTATTTTGCCATCTTCAAGCTTACTGATTCTTTTCTCTGTCATCTCCATTCTGCTGTTGAGTTTATCCACTGAATTTTCAAATTTTGGTTACTGTATTTTTCAGTTCTAAAATTTCTTTTTGGTTCTTCCTTATATATCCTCTTTCTTTGTTGATAATTTTTATTTCTTTGCTGAGAGTTTCTATTTTTTCATTTGTTTCAACTGTGTTTGTAATTGCTCATTGAAACATTTTTATTGATATGGTGGCTACTTTATAATCCTTAAATGCCATTAAGTGTTGGCATCGATTGATTGCCTTTCTCATTGAAATTGAGGTTTTCCTGGTTCTTGGTGTGATGAGTGATTTTTTATTGTGTCTTGGACATTTGGGGTATTAGTTGTGAGATTCTAGAGACCATATTTAAGTCTTGTATTTTAAGAGGCCTCCTCTGACAACATGTCAGTGGGAGAAGGAGTCACTGCCTCATTACTGCCAGGTAAGGTGCAAGTGTAGGTTCTCCACTTGGTTTTCCTTGACGCCTTGGGGGAGGGGGAGAAACTAGGGGTTCCTCATGACTTTCAGGTTGGTGTAGGAGTTCAGGTTCTACCTAGGCCAACACTGGCATCACCCTAGCTGGGAGGAGGAGAGGTTCCTCATTACCTCTCTCCACTTGGCTTCTATTGACACTGTGAGGTGGGGACTCAATACTGCAGGAGAGTCACCTTCTTACCATTAGGTGGGGATGGAAGTCCAGGCTTCCCATGTGGCCTCCTATGACACCGCGGGGGAGGGCCTTGTTATTACCCAATGGGGATGAAAGTTCCATCTCCTACTCACTCTAACTCCACCCTGGTAGGGGTGTTGAGCTCATCATTAAACCTGGTGAGCTTGGAAAGCAACGATCCCGTTTAGTCTTGCTGACAGGACTATGGGTGGGGTTGCCATTTTTTCCATACTCTATGACTAGAGTAGGGCTGTTCCCTGTCTTGTTAAGCTTCCCTTTCCTGGTCCTTTGGCTGAGAGAAGTTTTGGGGGGCACCTCTTTTTGTCTGCACCATTGGTGTTTTCTGAGTTTCTGGCTTCTTCAGCTCCAAATCTAGGATATGTAAGTCAAAAGAAAGCCCAGAGAACTTACCACCGTGTCGTTCCTTGGGTCCCAAGGTCCCGAGCCAATCTGCCTTCTCCTTATTTCTTTTCAGAGTCTTCTTATTTTTGTTTCATACACAGTGACCATGGTTTTTAGCTGAACTGTAGTGGGAGGAATAAAGAGAAGTGCCTGATGACATTGTTTCAACCCCTAGATGCAGCCATGTCTGAAGATAACATTGGGCTTTTCAGTTACAAAAGCCAATAAATTCCCCTTTCATTTGTCAAACCATCTTGAATGGGCTTTCTGTCACTTGCCACCAAGTTCCCTTGGAATGAGCAAGTCCTGGATCACAGAGATGACACATGACTAGAGCCTTCTTGCACTGGAATAGAGGTCTGTTTGGTGTCAGTCCTTGGACTGAACTACACCTTGGCTTCCTCTCACATGGATTTTTTTTTTTACAGTGTCTCTTTCAACACAAAAGGTTCTAAGACCCTAAAGTTAGTTGCAATCTGGGCTTTCTTCAACCATAAGATCATTTTCATCCCATTATATCATAAGCCAAGTAAATAAGGGTGATAGGAAATAAAAGGTCCTACCCTAGCAGCTTGGAGTTAGCATCTGTGCTTGCTTCTGCCATAGTGGTATGAGTAACCTAGGACAAGCCATTTGTTCTCTTTGTGCCTCAGTTTCTGTTTCTGTAAACTGAAGGGGTGAACTCTACATGGTGTGTAGAATTTTCACTAGCTCTCAAAACTTCTGTGCCTGTTAATGAAAATAGAAGAAAGTGCGGCAAAGCACTTTACACTTGGTTTCTCTGAGACTTAGTGTACAATACCAGAAAATTAAGGTTGACATTATTTATCGTGACTTACCTTCCCTTGGAATGCAAAAGAAGGTTGTTACTGTGCTAATACAATGGAGGGAGATTTTCCTACAGAGTACCAGGACGATCACAGCGAACAAAATAAGCAAACAGGAGATATCTTGGCCATCTAAGGTTTCAGTTGTGCAGTGATGGCATCTGAAGGTTAAGAGCTGTCAAATGCATTGTTTTTTGAGTCAAAGTTTTAAAAAGTATGCTAGAAACAATGTTCATTTAAATAATTTAAGGCAGAGAGGAAAAGATCAAGACAAAGTGCTAGATAGATGTTTCCTATGCTATAATTACTCAGCAATTATAGCCTCAAAAATAGAGTTGCAGATTTTCTTAACTTCTGTATGATTTTTAAAAGACTTTATTTTGGGGGAGCAGTTTTAGATTCACAGCAAAATTCAGAGGAAGTATAGAGATTTTCCATGTACCCCCTGCCCCACACATGCACAGCCTCCCCCGTTATCAACATCCCCCATCAGAGTGAAATATTTGTTAGAGTCAATGAACCTAAATCGATATATCATAATCAAAGACCATAGTTTACATTAGGATTCACTTTTGGCGTTGTTGGACAAATGTATAATGACATATATCCATCATTATAGTATTATACAGAGTATTTTCACTGCCCTAAAAGTCCTCTGTGTTCCTCCTATTCATACCTTCCTCCCCCTCCCCACCCCTGTCAACCCCTGGCAACCAGTGGTCTTTTGACTGTCATAGTTTTGCCTTTTCCAGAATGTCTTAGAGTTTGAATGACATAGTGTGTAGCAATTTTCAGACTGGTTTCTTTTCTTAGTAACATGCTTTTAAGGTTCCTCCATGTCTTTTCATGGCTTGATAGTTCATTTCTTTTTAACACTGAATAATATTTCATTGTCTGGATGTACCATAGTTTATGTATCCATTCACCCCCTGAAGGACATTTTGGGCTGTTTCCAAGTTTTGGCAAGTATAAATAAAGCTGCTATAAATGTAAACATCCATATGCAGGTTTTTGTGTGGATATAAGTTTTCAACTCCTTTGGGTAAACACCAAGGAGTGCGACTGTTGGATCATATGGTAAGAGTATGTTTAGTTATGTAAGGAGCTGCCAAACTGTCTTCCAAAGTTGCTGTACGATTTTGAATTCCCACCAGCAGTGAATAAGAATTTCTGTTGTTTCACATCCTCATCTGCATTTGGTATTGTCATTGTTCTGGAGTTTGGCCATTCTAATAGGTGTGTAGTATCTCATTGTTTCCCTGATGACATATGATACGGAGCGTCTATTCCTATGCTTATTTACTATCTGTATATCTTCTTTTATGAGGTGTCTGTTAAGGTCTTGGAACCATTTTTTTAAATTGTATTGTTGTTGTTAAGAGTTCTTTGTATATTTTGGGTAACAGTCCTTTATCAGATGTGTTTTTTTTTGCAAATATTTTCTCCCAGGCTTATTTTATCATACTCTTGATGTGAGATTCATTTGACTATTCTCTTCAGCATCAGTTGTAAGTCTCAACTTGTTTATGTGGTCCTCTTATGTGTTTTGAATATGGACTCAGTGGTGGAAAGAAACACTGGTGAAGGGATTTCAGCAGAACATAGTCTCATCCCTTCTGTGTAACTCCTTAGGGCTGAGCCACGTCAGTGTGAGGAAGTGTTTGCCTATCCAAGTGGCAACCCCATGTGCTGGCTGGGCCAGTGCATAATTCTGCAAACCAGTATTAGGACTTAAGTTAGGACTTGAATTTTAGAATTTGTAATGGAAAGAGTTTTATGATGTTTATTTTCCTCTTGTTTCAAAGACATTCAGAAAGGAAGTTATGAAATCCATGGAATTAAAGGTGAACAAAGTATGCTTACCTTGAATTTGTGGTGAGTTAGAATAGTTACTGTTGCAGTTAAACTAGTCTGTCCTAGTTTATAAATTAATTTTTTTTTTTTTTTTTTTTGCGGTACGTGGGCCTCTCACTGTTGTGGCCTCTCCCGTTGCGGAGCACAGGCTCCAGACGCGCAGGCTCAGTGGCCATGTGGCTCACGGGCCCAGCCGCTCCGCGGCATGTGGGATCCTCCCGGACTGGGGCACGATCCTGTGTCCCCTGCATCGGCAGGTGGACTCTCAACCACTGCGCCACCAGGGAAGCCCTATAAATTAATTTTTTTAAAGGAAGGAATTCACTTTTGAGTTAAGGAAAAATAAAGCAGGAGTTTTTCCTTACCAAAATAAGCCAGGGCGGTTGTAACCCCACCCCCACCCCCGGGCAACTTTGGATTGTTTTCTCAGGTGCTATTCCTTGTGGTTGCCCAGTCTGGTTGGCAAGATGCTCATTTCAGTTATAGAAATCTTTCAACTAAACACTCACCTGTTCCTTCCTTGCCTTGTCAACAGGATGTCATTCAAGACTGAATGGTGCAGACTGTTTTTTTATTTAATTTGCAATAAAAAGCCATAAGATTGGCTTTTATGGCAATTACTGGATTGAACAGACATGTAAACATGATGGCTAATGCGGCGACAATTTATGTTTTAAGTTATTTTCTTCCTTATAATTATTAATTTGAGTGACAAGATTGCTAGCATTGCAATTGCCAGTATGTTTCAGAAGGAAAGGCACAACAGAAAAGGTGCTCCAAAGCGTTCTAAAATGTATTAGGTGCCTTTTAGCTTTATTAGAACAAGTAACTGTGTAATGTGATTTATACTTTGTTATTCCTTCTCATAGAAAAGTAGAGAGTAGTGTATGAATAGGAAGCTGTTTTGTTGAGAAGCATTCCAGATGAATCACAACATCCATTTCTTATATTGTGATAGGATTCTTCATTCTTTGGTCAACTCTGATTGATTCACTAATTCATGGCCATTGTCTTCTCATTGTCATTACCCCATCTGCAGTGACATGCATGGCTTACAGCACCTCTGTCAAAAGTCATTAAAAGTGTTTTCCTTCTATGCTCAAGAAACTGAAGCAAGCATGAAGCTGATGGCACTAATAGAGATTTGGGATTAGTGCATTTTTAAAGAAAGTCACAGGTTAGTGTAACTGAAGTTAATCGTGTATGCTGAAATCAATGTTCTGAGACCTCAGTGGGGCATTCAAGCTATTTTTGATTTCAGCATTATTTGACAGGATTTGAATTTTCTTTTTCAATTTAAATGGATAGTGATGGAGGTATTTAGGTTGTCAAAGATGTTTTGACATCTTTGTTTATTAACAAAAACGTTTATCTTCACTTGAAATGGTCTCCCACCATATTTTTTTTGCAATAAATTACAAAAGAGGGATGCACAGTATAGACTGTATAGATGTTGGAAGGTGGAGGATCACAGAGGCTATTCAAATGAGGACAGAAAATGAGTCTGGACAGTAAAAAAAGTAAAAGAAGGCAACTGTTTAGGGTCCTTTCCCTTTAACTGTATGAACTTGGACCTTGCCAATCCTTTGGTGGGTCATTTGTCTCAGGAGGAGAGGAGCCTCAGCTATCAACAGCTGTGGTGGGGCTAGTGGTTTCCTAAGAAAGTAGAAATGAACCAATCCCAAAGCAACCAGAAGTTCTGGGGGGGCAGAGAGTAGGAAAAATGGCATAACTGGAAAAGGTAGAGAGGTGATCTTGGAGCCAAGGGTAATTGTGACCTGTGAGCCTTACTTGAAAGGAAGAATAAAAGCATGAGCATTTGCATGTGGGTCAAATGAATTTTCAGGCTATTTTCATTATTTCTGGACCTTTCTTGTTGATCTGTGTTCAGGTGCATGTGCTGTGTGATATTTTTTATTAATTAGACGTCTCAGTGTAACAATGTACAAGAGACCTTGTCCAGCATCTCTGACATGACTAGGAATGCTTTATGTGATTGTCTGGCAATGTTTTAGGAATTTCTTGGAGAAGATTAATCTTGTGTGGATCATGTATGAATATATTCATTTTATTTCTAAGTCATAATCTGTTTTCTTCCAATAACTTCATCCCAAACATGGCAAGTAACAGGATTATCCTTTGACTTTCTTTCTTTTTGGGAAAAAAAATATGTAACGTAAACATACAAACTTATCTTTAAAAAGCTTTGCAAATATATTCCTTCCTGTGCTGACAACTATGAAAACCTGTTATAATTTGTTACCCTATATTCAAGTGAAGAGAAAAAGTGAGGTCAAAACATGCCAGGGTGACTTCAGTGAAGAAGGAGCTGGATTAAAATGTGACTATAAGAGGAATACCCTACTTGTTCCTTGAGAACTGCTTGAGTCGTTTCACCACGACCGGATTTGGAAGCGGGAATTTTAGACGGGACGGCATAGAACAGCAGATTACCTATGCCCTTTTCCTTTCCATTCTTGTGGATTGTCTTTTGATCCTCTTCACATACTGTTTATATGTCTCTGGGGATAAAGTAAAAGAGAAAGTAATGAAGGTAAAAACACATAGTGGTCTGCTTGACTAAAACGCGGTATTAGAACAACATGGATAATAATGTATCCATGTATTATTTTGTCTCAATTAATAGTGGATAATGAAGTTCTAATGGTACACAGCTGGGCGCAAGTTATGAGATTATTCCCCTAGTTAAATATGAAAATGAATTTCACCAAATTACATTCATGCTTACATTTTTCCAAGATGAAATGGGAAGCAAACACTGAATATATCGGATATTCCAAAATCTTATTTTGCCATTGTTATCAATCGCTAGCTCAGGTTATATTTTTTTCTTTATCTGTTTTTATATTCTGTAGGATGAAGTTTTATTATTTAAATTTATATTATTTGACCAAAATATCTGATCTGTATATTTATATTAACACCCAAATAGCTTGATATAGATGGTAAATATATGTAAATAAAGGGCTTTGATAGGTTCTCTTAAGTTCCAATTGTGCAAACTTTCAAGAAATCGTTTATGCCTGTCGATCCCCAAACATTCACTAACACTGTGAGAACAGCACCTGCTAATTTATAGATATTGACACTCAGCGGCGACAGGCAGGGAGGTAGTGTCAGTTCATTAAAAAACTGGAATGCATTTTGAAGCATTTATTTTCTTAAGCAGAAGTCTTGACAAAACAGGAATCACAAATGCACATCCTTCAGGAACCAAGGAGATAATGTAAATGTATTAATTCTAACTTTTACAGTAACAGCAATGCAACAAATGTTTCACTTTTCTCTTAATTCTGCTCTGAGATAAACAATGGTATAAGCATGTGATAAACAGTCGCTGATCCTGACCTTAGCCGAGGGCAGACAGCAGTCAGGGCGAAGCTCAGGTAGAAGGACCTGAGCTTGCCCAGGTCCACAATTGGTGCCACAATGGAATGTAGGCTCAGTGTTGCCAGATCTCCCAAGAGGGGTCATAAATTTAGATTTTATGTAAAATGTCTTATATTTTAAATAATGACAATGTAAAAGTGGATCAAAAAGTTTTTTGAACTTCTCATGAGTCAGTACTCAGGTGGACAAACAAAACCAGATGTGGCCCATGTCTGCCAGTCTGCAACCTCTGGTCTATGTGCAGGTTATTCTCAAAACTGTTTCTCCTGTGCCTTATGTAGAAAGCTGCAGACTGGATGTTCTTGCCTGCATATCCCTTTAACTAACATGTTCATGGGCTCCCCTCCTCTTGGCCAAGCCTACTGTACAGCCAAATAACACCTCCCTGCCCCCTGCCCCCCGCAGTGGTCTGTTCAGTCAGTGACATGACTGTGGCCCATTTGGACACTGCCATCTTGCTCACCCCTCCTCTAGACAGTCACCAGATCCTCTTAGGTCCTCCTAAATATTTATTGATTCTGTCCTCTGTCTACCTCAATTCCTGCTTATCATCTGTCTCTGCGATTGCTGTAATAGCCTCCTAACGGTCTCCTGGCCACCAGAGTGATCTGTTGAAAATGCAAATATGACCTTGCCCCTCTCCTGCTTAAATGTGTTCCAGTGGCTGGTCTTCGTCCACAGGATGAAGTAGATCCTGACCTCCTTAGGTTGACAAAGCCCATCTCTCTCTGCTCCTGCCTACCTCTCCAGTCTCATGTCTCACCATCCCCTATACTGCGTTCTTTTGATGTGAAAGTCTGATTCTTTTGCACCCTTCATGCTTTTTTAATGACTGTGCCTTGATCATGGTGTTCCTTCTTTCTGGAGTTCCCTGTCCCTCTTCTTTGTTTGACTCACTCTCATCTGTCTGTTTTTCAGAACTCCATTTAGACCTCATGTCCTACAGGTAGTTTTCTCCCAGGCTCTGTGCATAATTTTCTTGCACCAGTTATTATCTTATATTAGAATGACTCATTCATCTACTTGGCAGGAATGTCCCAAACAGCAGAAACTGCACAGTATCTTAGATTTCTCAGTTCCTAGCAGTGTTTTTGTCCAAAAGAAGGTAAGCAAATTATGTTTGTTGAACTAGAATGAACTGAGTGGTCCTAGGATCCTTGGGGGGAGCAACAGTAGAGCAGATCAACATGCTCAGAAGGGTGCTAGTGAGATTCAGCAGTTGACACAGTGAGGGTTATATGCTTCTCCACCCCCAACCCCACACACAGAGGTCTAATATATAAGGACCAGGCAATTGGTTTGTTGGTTGAGAAAATGTTATTAGCTTTGGTTAAAAGAAAAAAAGTCCCTCCCTAGTTGACTTGAGGCTTTTCCCCCAGAGACCTAAGGGAAGGTGTGTGCAGGGCCTGAGTGGTACCTGGTTAAGTATTGGGTTGGGCAAAAACTTCGTTCGTGTTTTCCATAACCTCTTATGGAAAAACCAGAACGAAATGTTTGGTCAACTCAATATTTTCTTTTGAGCTTTTGCCGTGTGACTTTCAGTGGCATCCAGTTGGAACATTATTAATATTTAACACTTTCCCTTGGGCGACCTGCCAAGGACCATGAGGGCATTACTGTAGGACATTCCAGTGTGCTGGTGTATGTTAATCCCATTGTCTTGAGCCACCATCTGCCCTTTGGACAAGGCCCTAATGGTGCCCTGAAGATGTTCTTGGGAAACACTTAGGATGGTAAGTAGATTTCACCCCACATGTCAATTTCAATGGCATGGTAGTGACACCAATGGAACACAAATCTCTGTCTAGCCTCAGAGACATACAAGTAAACAGTTATAGGAGACAAGTGCCATGACATGGCAGGGAGGCAGGAAGACTCACGGGCCAAGTTCTAGAGCAGCTAGTTAAATAGGAACTTGCTAGAACATACATCATTGCACCATTTTCTCCATCTAGAAAGTCTTACCACAAAAAGTGTCAGTGGACTTAAGCAGTGTGTGCAGTGATGTAGCCAATTTATGTTCAGGTACATGAGTAATAAGCAGTTTGCTGACAGGCAGTAGTTTTAGAAAACCCTAGAAGGTAAACAAGAATGAGATTTGGTTAGAAATGTAACCTTTGCCATCTGACAGACCTAGGTTTGTAACCTTGAGAAGTTACTTAACATCAAAGCCTCAGTCTTCTATTACCTTTGTAAATGGGTGCTTACTTTATAAATTTGTATGATAATTATGTGAAAAAATGTTCATAGATCTCTAAGCCCGGTATTAGCCAAGAGCATTCTTCCACTGTTTTTTTCCCCCTCCATGAAGTCATTGATGTGATTATGCCTGACACTCCCTGGGAGTTTGGAGTTAGCTTCACAGAGCAGGTACTGCATGCTGACATTGAGTCCAAACACTGCCACTGGAATAGACCCCAAAGAGTACAACTTGCCAGGGGTAGGTACACACTCATTTCTCTTAGACCCTCAGCCTGCATCTGTTTTCAATGACTGGGGTAAGATGGCTTCAAGCTCAGAATTCAGGCATGTCAGTCCCTTAAAAAGAGTTTCTGTAATTAATATTCATCCTTAGGTTCAGAGCCATGGAAAAATCAGGTTAAGCCCTGTAAAAAATACTTATTGTCTTAACAGAATGTTAGTTCTATTTGCATGTACAATAATTTCCTTCAACAAAATAGTTTTGCCTTATTTCTAAAGTAGTTTGTAATTCGTAATTTAATAAAGTAAATATGAGGTGTAAAATAATTCTATCCACATTTAATGTGTTTGATGTAAAAATATTGAAAGTAACCCAAGCTGGCTCAGAAGTACTTCAGTACTGTTAATTGTCCTTTGTGTATATTAACTGAAAAAAAAACTTTGTCATGTTTGCTTATATAGAATGGGGGGGGGGAGGAGTGAAGAAAAAGAAAAAAGGAAATAGCATTTATTGAGTGCCTATTTGTCAGAAAAATTCATGTATGTTATCTTATTTCATCTTCATGCCCACCCTAGGAGGTTGCTTAAGTCATCCTATTCTAAAAATGAAGAAACTCAGAGTCAACGAGCTTATATAACAGCGTTGCTACTTAGTAAGAGGGGTAACTAGATGGCAGGGCTATTGTTTACTGCCTCCATAAGAAACAAATGAGCTTTTAGAATGTTATGCTGAATTCTTTCAAGGAACATTGAGTGCCTCTTGCAAGTAGGGCACCAAACCAGGCGCTGGGAAAACTAAATGGATGTGGGGAACTGGTCCCAGGGTTTTGGTGAGGGAGATATATACACAGACCTGGATGCTAGTTAATGGCCCAGGAACTAATTGCTTAGTTCATCCATTAGTGTTCATTTCTGTTTGTTGATAAACTATTAGGTAGAGCAATTATTTTGGCCTTGATTGTAGGTGTCATTATTGATGAAATTGAAGTTATCTTAAATCTTCGAATTTCATTGCGTGAGTATCTTCTGTAGCACTATGAACGTATCCATGTATAGCACGTATCAGATGTCCTCCTGAGTGGACTGTGGTGTACTTGAGGTGGGGTCATGTTTCATTCATCCACAGTGCCTGGATGCTGAGTCCATGGCCTCACATCTGATAGCTGCTCAATAAATATTTCTTGAATGATTTAAGGCATTATTGGAGCAAACCATTTTAAAAAATAAACAAATAATTAGTCTTAATATAAATCTAAATCAAATTCCAATTTAATAAGTTGTTAATTGCTTTTTCCTGCTTTGATATTAGCTGACACATACATATTTACTATCAACAACCTATAATCATTGTGCAGGATTTTTAACAATTGAGAAGACTATTCTCCCTGCACCCCTGCACCCCACCTCTACAGTTTAGTAGATTTTGGAAAGTATATTGCATTGATTATTCGAAATGTATTTCTTTTTTTTCCCTCTCTTTGGTTTTAAAACTAATTTTATGTCACCGTGATTTTCACCTTTGTTTCTAATAGGCAACCAAAGGTTACCTCCAGAGTTAGAAAGACCTCCTTTGAATGTCTGAGTATTTCTAATACTCAACCCCTTTGATTCCTATGTTAATAAAGCTGCAGAGTTTGCTTTTTTCTCATGTACTAAATTGTGTTACACAATAGGTTTTAGATATAATATGTTTTTTAAAATGATGGAGCATATTACCTGTAAAAACTAACCTACTGTTATCTGAATAATCCTCATTTGACTAAGTCTGATCTTGCTCTTTTGAGAAGAAAACTGAGATTTAGGTTTCTGTCACAAAGTCCTCCTAGAGTTTCTTTGACTTTTCTTACTTCTGAATAGCATTAGCAGTATAAAATTATATAGCTGTGCTTTGTAGGTTGATATTTTTAATATGCTAAAGACCTGAACTTGTCTTTCTTTGTAATATTGACTTTTGTATACTTATTACAGTTTTTCTTGTAGCCAACATTTATTGAACCATTATTATATGATAAGTGCTGAGGCAGGTCCATGAATTAGCTCATCATGCCAACATTAATGCAGAGAAATAAGTACTATCATTATTCCCACTCTTTTGATGAAGGAACTAAAGCTTAGGGGGGTTATTTTGTTTGCCCAATTTACATATCTAGGGAGGGGCAGATCTAGGACCAAATTCCTATGTACCTGAATCTAGAGCCTGAGGTGTAAATCTCCATGTTGTACTGTGTACTGTGAATGAATTCTGATAGTTACTATGTAAGTACAGGAGAGGATTCTAATGTATTGGCATGAAATTATGCAGACAATTAGATTATGATATTTAGCTAAAAAGTAAGAGTGTGAAATTGTTCTGTTTGAATCATTTTATACTTTGACTTTATTTATCTATTTATAACGTTGTATAAGTGTTTTTTCTTCTGGAAATGTAGTGTCTTTGGAAGATATTGAGCAGAGATCCTTGGCTGTTGTATCACATAAGATGCTTTCAACTGCAAATAAATTTGTTATAACAAAATGGCTTAAAGAATAAAGATATTTATTAGCTCACATAATTGGAAGCTTCAAGGTAAAGTGATTCCAATGTTGGATGACTCAGAAGCTCAGTAACATCATCAGGAATCCATACTTTTCCATCTTTCTGTTCTGTTATCCTGTGTGTTGGCAGTTGTCCTCAGATAAACTTCATTGTTTCAAGAGGGATACAGCAGCTCCTAGCATCGTTACAAACTCCAAAGGCAGAAAGAATAGTTTTCTCCAATATATTTTGTTTCAAATTAAGAAAAATATTTCCCAGAGGTCCCCCAGCATATCCCCTTCATGTTACACTTTCCCTATTGTATCATATGACCATTTTATTTTATGTTTTAAATCTTTTTTGTTTTTTGGTGGTTTTTCAAAAATTGAGATATAGTTGATATACAATATTATATAAATTTCAGGTATAAAGAGTAGTGATTTACAATTTTTAAGGTTATATTCCATTTATAGTTATAAAATATTGGCTATATTCCTTGTGTTGTATAGTATATCCTTGTAGCTTATTTATTTTATACATAGTAGTTTGTACTTCTTAATCCCCTCCCGCTGTTTTGCCTCTCCTCCCTTCCCTCTACCTACAGGTAGCCACTAGTTTGTTCTCTATATCTGTGAGTCTGTTTCTTTTTTGTTATATTCACTAGTTAGCATTATTTTTTTAGATTCCACATGTAAGTGATATCATACAGTATTTGTCTTTGTCTGACTTATTTCACTTAGCATATTACCCTTCAAGTCCATCCATGTTGTTGCAAATGGCAAAATTTCATTCTTTTTTAAATGGTTGAGTAGTAGTCCATTGTGTATATATATAAATATATATCACATCTTCTTTATTCATTCATCTGCTGATGGGCACCTAGGTTGCTTCTATATTTGGCTACTGTACATAATACTGCTATGAATATTGGGGTTGTATGTACCTTTTCAAACTAATATATATATATATATTTTTTCTGGATAAATACCTAGGAGTGGAATTGCTGGGTCATATTATAGCTCTATTTTTAGTTTTTTGAGAAACCTTCATACTGTTTTCCATAGTGGCTGCTGTGGTGGCTTCTTGACAGAGGTATTCCCACCAAGAAAAACATGGAGTGCTCTTGGCCTGATTCATCGTGTTGAGTGCTCTCATAATTAAAACATGCTTAGAAATGTTTGCAGGGCTTCCCTGGTGGTGCAGTGGTTGAGAATCTGCCCGCCAGTGCAGGGGACACAGATTCGAGCCCTGGTCTGGGAAGATCCCACATGCCGAGGAGCAATTAGGCCCGTGAGCCACAACTACCGAGCCTGCGCTCTAGAGCCTGTGAGCCACAACTACTGAGCCTGCGCATCTGGAGCCTGTGCTCCGCAACAAGAGAGGCCTGCGCACCGTGATGAAAAGTGGCCCCAGCTCGCCACAACTAGAGGAAGCCCTTGCACAGAAACGAAGACCCAACACAACCAAAAATAAAAAAAATAATAAAAAAAAAGAAATGTTTGCAAATGTTCAGGCATTTTGTATCTGTTTCACATATAAGAGAAATTCATTACATTAGTTATTTTTTTTTAAAGTCTAAGAAATTTTAAGCAGGGGTATTTATAACTAAAGTCTCAAGATAAATAAATATAGCCAAGGGCTATTATTGAATTTGTCCCCAAATGGGAAATTCCTGAACACTTGATAGGGTATAAAGATAAATTTATGTATGTATGCATACACATGCATATGTATGTAAATGTATGCATATTTGTATATTTTTCAACTACTTTGCAAGGGACTTTTGGGGCCAGATCTATGAAAGCAGCCAGTTGTGAAGTAGAGTATGAAATGTTTGCGATGCATGTTAGCAAATCATTGCTTTTTCACACACATACCGTCACCCATAGGCACTCAATAAAGCATAAGCACAGACTGTGTCCAGGATGAATGCATTCCTTGGATTTTCAAATCAGAGGTTCATGCTATTCCCTCTCCTCCATGCCAGCTCTATCTTTGTATTGTGATGTTTGCCTATGCTGTACTGAAGTCTAATACCCGGTTAGGGGCAACCACGTTAATATGACTCTAGGGTTCTAAATAGCTATTAGTGGCCATTTGGTTACAACAAGAACCAGAATAAGGATGATCAAGGATTCTATTACCAGCAGTTGGCAGTGCCTGACGCATTTTCAACAAAGCCTTTTTGTTTTCATTTTCATTCCTGGCAAATAACTTGTCTTTGGGGTCTCTATGGATGATCTTTTGGACACATCTCCCTGCAGGTCATGGGGAAAAATGATGAGTGGAGGATACTTTACCTCTTCATGGAATCAGGGAATAGGGATCAGTAATAGTTCCACGTAGTTTAACTTACTATTTTGTAAGTTTTGGATTGTTGCAAGTTTTATTCTGTGTTATCACCAATATTGAGGGGTTGATGTGATAGACTGAAAATCTCAAGAAGAATCATTTAAGCAGTGTGTATGTGAATTTAGTAAGATATTTTTCATCCCACAGATACCTGTCATTAAACTTTGCAGATAATACTGTCTGTTGTATGCAGAAAGGAATGTTGAATAAGAAAAAAGTAGCTTTTGCTTCAGAAAACTTATTGCCAGTAATAATCAATTACTTTTACAAACAAACTTATGGAATTAATACAGGATAATATACCCCAGTCACTACATGGTACTCTGATAGAATGTTAAATATGCTTCTGATTTAAATTATGTATTAATTGGTTCAGGCACCAAGTTGAAAGGCCTGGCTGTAATGATAAAGCCAGGCAAGCAGTCTGATTAATGAAAGGAGCTGGGAAGAATTTGCTACAGGGGCTGAAGCACTTTGTCTGGTAGCTCTAATCATAGTAATTTATTACGGGAAGCTTATTCCATGGCCCTGAGTCATAGCTGTTATCCCTTCTGTAAGAGTATATTGACTCACATGTTTAAAAAGATTATCCAGGGATAAAATATTTTAAAATTGAAAAAAGGAAAATATTTTTACTCCTTTTATTATGAAAACAGAGGATGGGAAAAATAAAGTGGGTTGCCCAATGTTACATGTATCTGTATTTGAAAACTTGGTTCCAACTAGAATAATTGACACTGCATTGAGGTACCATTGTGTATGATATTAAAATGGTGAAAAACATTCCATTATTCTTGTAACTATACTAAGTCCTTATTATTCTTATATCATGAATGAGATCATAAAGAGAATAAAGAAACACAAGAATGTTTAAAAGGATCTCACAAGGGCTTCCCTGGTGGCGCAGTGGTTGAGAATCTGCCTGCTAATGCAGGGGACACAGGTTCGAGCCCTGGTCCGGGAAGATCCCACATGCCACGGAGCAACTGGGCCCGTGAGCCACAACTACCGAGCCTGCGCGTCTGGAGCCTGTGCTCCGCAACAAGAGAGACCCCAATAGTGAGAGGCCCGCGCACCGTGATGAAGAGTGGCCCCCGCTTGCCACAACTAGAGAAAGCCCTCGCACAGAAACGAAGACCCAACACAGCCCTAAATAAATAAATTAATTAAAAAAAAAAAAAAAGGATCTCACAAAAGACAAAACTGGGAGGAAAGGATGGACATCAACGTTGTTCTTGATCTAATTGTGTAGATAAATATAGTTTGTAATGAGAACACTTTAAATATATCTTCCTGTCCCCCCCCCAATTGCTTGTTAATTTCTCTATCTCATCTGACTTAAAGACATACATCAGCTGTAGCTATAACATAAAATGTTATAGTTGTGTTTATAACAAAAAATTTTCCAATGTTTTTCACATTTTGGATCAAGTGGAGGAGTTGGTTGAGAAACAAGTAAATGGTTTGGTGTGGTTGTACCTTTGCAGCTGCTCTAACAATAGACTTGGATTCTCTTGCACCCCTTTTGCTCTGCATGCTTTCTTCTCCAGTTTGTTTCACATTATCTCTTTTTTGCCAATATTTGCCTACTATATTTGCCAATGTCCTGAAAGTTCCTGTTCTGTTTTCTTGACACCAAGTAGGATTCAATCCCCCTGACCTCTGCCTTTCATTTCCAGTGAGTTCCACAAAATTATCTTCTAGGCAGAATGTATAAGTGAGGGATCATAATAGTGAGGGATCTGTCTCTGGGAAAATTCCATTTGAGTGGAACATGAGATCTTAAAGGCATGAATTAGAAGTCAAGAAGAAAAAGAGATAGCTAAGATGCTTGGACTTAGCAGTAAAAGAAATTTGGTAGTCGGGATGGTGCAGCTATTGATGGTAGGGTTGGGCAAGTAAAAAATGAGACAGATGAAAAGGAACCAATAGCCAAGCAACTTGAAAAGATTGCCAGATGACTTCAATAATAGGTATATCTAATATTCTATTTAATTGTTTTTGCATTGCTGTGATGTCAATCTCTCAGCAGAACATCAGGAATATCCCAGTTGATATCTAAATGACATATTTATTAAGTATATATTTGAGGGGATCATCTACAGTATGCCTAGCGGTGCTACTCATCATCAGTATCCTGATAAACTGAAACAAAGGGCACACTTGCCACACTGAGGATGGATCCCTAACCTAGACTAGAGGAGCTCAGGTAGTCTTGCTGGAATAGGAAACACCTGAAGGTATTTTTTTGTTTTGCATTTCTCTTTTTTTTTTTACATCTTTATTGGAGTATAATTGCTTTACAATGGTGTGTTAGTTTCTGCTTTATAACAAAGTGAATCCGTTGTACATATACATATGTTCCCATATCTCTTCCCTCTTGCATCTCCCTCCCTCCCACCCTCCCTATCACACCCCTCTAGGTGGTCACAAAGCACCGAGCTGATCTCCTTGTGCTATGCGGCTGCTTCCCACTAGCTATCTACCTTATGTTTGGTAGTGTATATACGTCCATGCCTCTCTCTCGCTTTGTCACAGCTCACCCTTCCCCGTCCCCATATTCTCAAGTCCATTCTCCAGTAGGTCTGTGTCTTTATTCCTGTCTTACCCCTAGATTCTTCATGACATTTTTTTTTCTTAAATTCCATACATATGTGTTAGCATACGGTATTTGTCTTTCTCTTTCTGACTTACTTCACTCTGTATGACAGACTCTAGGTCTATCCACCTCATTACAAATAGCTCAATTTCGTTTCTTTTTATGGCTGAGTAATATTCCATTGTATATATGTGCCACATCTTCTTTATCCATTCATCCGATGATGGACACTTAGGTTGTTTCCATGAGTTTGAATTAAATAGCCAGTGAAGAAGGGAAAGGGTATTCTCATCCAGACATGGAAGTAAGAGAAAGAATTCTAGGTGGTTCTGTAAAGCAGGAGGGTGGGTGTACTGAATCATTCATGACCCTGATTCTGTTAGTCAGCTCAGGCTCTTGGCTATGTCCTCCTGTGGCCTTTCCTCATGAACATGTGGCGGGAGACGGAGAGAGGGAGAGACCTCTTTCTCCTCTTATAAGTCCCCAATCTTATCAGAGTAGGACCTCACTCTTATGACCTCATTTACCCTTAATTACTTCCTTGAAGGCCTATTTCCAAACATAATCACATTGTGGGTGAGGGCTTCAGCGTTTGAATTTTGGGGGGACGTAGTTCAGTTCATAGCACCAATCGCGTTGGATTTGATATACTTGCCATGAATTTTGAACTTTAAGTAAGAGGGACTTATTTTAAGGGGAGTTAAATAATAATCATAATGATAAAAGCAACATTATAGCAATGATTATAAAAAACTATAATAGCTATAGCATATTGTGTTCTTCCAGTGTGGCAGACACTGTTTTAACTGGTTTACATGTATTAGTGTTTTTTTTTTTTTTTTTTTTTTGCGGTACGCGGGCCTCTCACTGTTGTGGCCTCTCCTGTTGCGGAGCGCAGGCTCAGCGACCATGGCTCACGGGCCTAGCTGCTCCGCGGCATGTGGGATCTTCCCGGACCGGGGCACGAACCCGTGTCCCCTGCATCGGCAGGCGGACTCTCAACCACTGCGCCACCAGGGAAGCCCAGCATGTATTAGTTTTTGTTTTGTGAATCCTCCTAATAACTTTTAAGGTAAATAGTATTGTTTTTTTCCTTAAGATATAGTTTATGTACATAATTAAAAATAAAAACACAATCATGAGGTTAATTTGACATATAATGTGATACCATCTGTGAGAAATACAGAAAAGGATGATTAGCATACATTATTTACTTCCACAAAGGTTGCATTTCCTAGTGTTTCTGATATATTGGCTTAGTAAAATGTTTAAAACACTTTATAAATGTTTAAACATTAGATCTATTGAATTTAAAGAAATTATACATTAGATAATGTCATTTTTGTTACTAGATGAAGATAAAGAGTAACTAGTTTTCAAACTACCAAAAATACATAGAATTAGTTTATGTATTTTTCAAGATTAAGTATTGTGAAGAGGAAATAAACTGCTTACTTCAAAACTATTTAACCTTCTTTAGATGCTGGTATAGAGCACAGGCTGTAAAATGCAGTGGCTACTAGCCTAGACAGACCTGAGCTCAGAGTCATGGCTCTACACACTAAATGGTTGATCTTGGGCAAATCATATCTCCTTTTAAATCCCTTTCCTCATCTGTAAAATGGGTCAATAATAGTAGTACCTACTTCATACTTTTCTCTTGAGAATGATATAGATGAATATTTAGCATAGTGCATAGAAAATTAAAAACTATACTTTTTATTTTTTATTAGGATACTCAGCTTTTGCCAATATTAGGTACTTCTGTTATTATAAAGACAACAGCATGTAAACTTGCAGAAAAAAAACTGAGAAAGAAAATTGATTACAGTGGTTCTCTCCACAGAGTAAGTCTGTAAGCAGAAAGATAAGCAGTAAGCAGAAAGTAAACAGATAAGTAAGCAGAAAGATAAAAGGTAAAAGTGACCTACTTCAGGTATTCCTTCTAACACACCCAACAGTATGGATGATGATTAAATTGGCATTCTTTAGACCTTTCTTTAAGGTAAATAATATTGTGATCCTGTTTTATAGATGTTGAAACTGAGCCACAGAGCCTTCCCCAGAGCCTTGTCCAAGGACCAGGTTTGAATCTCAGAAAGGCTGTGCTGATACTGCCATTTGTTTATTCGTTCAGAACACATTATCTCAAGCTCTGTAACACTGCCAAGTTACAGATGGGCCCTCCTGGAATTTAAGAACAAACAACGGAAGCAGAGATAGCAGAGAAGCAAGCAAGTGCATAGTGTAGTCATAATCTGTGATGATGAATACAAAACATGGAAAATTGATTTAAAAGAAGAGTGACCAGAAGCAGGGAGGCAAGTTACAAGACTATGGAGGAAATACAGGTGACAGACAAATGACCAGAATTTAGACTCGAGCAGGAGCTAGTAGAGAAGGCGTGGCCAAGCAGAGAAGGCTTGATACAGATTTATTTAGAAATGAAGTCTGCTAATGTCATTAGGGTCTTCCTCTGTGGTCCTCTGAAATCTTGGGGGGCAAGACAGAACCGTGCCTGGTTCATATTTTTATTCAACTATGATATCATCTGTGTCATGGGAGAAAGGTTTTACCTCTAGGCTAGCTCAGATGGATTATATTTTGATCAAGCCTTAACCACATCTCCTATTTTAATATTAAAAATATCATCCAAGTTTTATTGCTCTGTGTGCAGCTTCTCTTACTCAGTTTGTTTCATATTCTCTTCATTAGAGTATCCTATATCTGTAATAAGTAGTCAAATCTTTATATAAAACAAGTAGGGGAGATCTGTGTTCTATTAAATTCATTCTTGGGTGTCTCATCTTCTTGTGAGCTCTTGGCGTGTCATGTTACAGATTTTCCCAAATATAGCCAGGCTTCACTCACATCTTGACTATAGTGGTATTTTTTGGGTCCTCACGCATGTCTGCCATCATTAGACCAATCATGTAAGTCCTACATTCAACTAGTGAAAATGGGAAAGCAAAATATTCTAAAACTAAAGGGGGCTCCACTCATCTCTTGTTTAATACACACAGAAGGCCAAGAGATATAACCGTATAACAGGGCATCCTCCTGGAGAACAAAAGAGAAGAAATACAGTATGTCCTTGATTCTAAATAGCACATGTACTTCCCTGCAGTTTAATGCTTCTGAAATGGACATTGGACATGGATCTTACATTTGACTGCATCGCAGAATTAAAGAAACACATTTACCCCAATAGCTTTGACTCCAGACTCCCACTACTTAACTGATGAATCCCGAGTAACAGCTCCTCTATTTACAGTTAAAGCCTCCCTCATCAGAAGTGATGACCTGGTAACTGACTGTGTGTGTGTGTATGTGTGTGTGTGTGTGTGTGTGTGTGTGAGAGAGAGAGCGTGAGAAAGAGAGAGAATGGTGCGGAGGATATAACAACTTTCTGGCCACCCTGTGCTGCTGGTGTCACCATTCAGTGGGATGCTTTTGGGAAGTGGAATTAGGTGTATGAGTCGATGGTCAGTTCAGCTGTGATCCGTGTGGGGTGAGCTTTCTGTAGGGCAGCAGGAGGGAACTGGATGTGTAGGTCTGAAGCTCAGGAGATGAGCTGGGACAGAGATAGAAATGGGTGTTTTCAGCTGCATTTGGGTATTAAAGCTGCATTTTGGTTGAGGTGGATGAGGACATCCAGAGCAGTGTGAGGGGTGTTGAGGGACCCACGTTACAAAGGAGTGTTAGTGATTTTTCCCTTGCGACCATCCTCTTCGGAGCAGGAACACGCAGAAGCTTGTGAGAAGTGAAGGAAGCAGAGTAGAACAACACAAAGTCGTAGGGTTGAATTTATAGTCTGAATTATCTACTGGGCGTCGATTGTGCTTGCCAGAGAGTTTGAAGATCCCTACTTTGCAAAGCTCGGTAGTAACTCTATTACCTGGAGTATTTGCCAGTACGTGGCTGATAGTAGTGCTTAATTATTAGCTGTTGGATAAATGTTAAAGGGGACAGAGCACCAGAAAAATTAATTGGCACCATTTTTATGTTGATGTTAAAAATCATTACAAAGCAGTAGATAGTAAATAATTAAATATAAATACAATTCCTGTTAGCCTTAGTCAATTAGACAGTGCTAAGGTGGGTTCTGTTCTTTAATCCGACTCATGCTGTATGTAAATAAATATGTAATCAGAATGTGAAAACATCGAAACATAAAATAGGTCCTAAAAATTCAGTGGGAATGAAATTTGGAAAATTTGCTTGTAATATTTAAAAAACTCAAACGAGGTATACTGCGTTGTTAATGTTATATGCTGATGCCTTTTTATTTATTTTCTATCTATTTATTTTTAAATTGTTTATTTATTTGGCTGTGCTGGGTCTTAGTTACTGCGTGCGGGATCTTTTAGTTGCGGCACGTGGGATCTAGTTCTCTGACCAGGGATCGAACCTTGGCCTCATGCATTGGGAGTGTGGAGTCTTAACAGCTGGACCACCAGGGAAGTCCCTGATGCCTTTTTCGATTCAGTGTTTTCTATGTATTACAAGTTCAAAAAATGAAAGAAAAGTTGCCAAAGCACTATCTCTGTATCAGGACCATCATCTTAGCCTCAAATTGAATTCTAAACCAGTATCCTGCTCAAATGGCTCTTCTGCAAGGATATTGGCAATCAGACGGACCCTGTTTTGGCCTCTGCTTTCAGTTGGTAATACTTCCTCTGGGAAAGAGAAATAACTCATAGTATAATCTACTAAGGCCCACAATTTCTTGAGCATTTCAGGCTGTCCTTTCCAAAGTATAAGGTCAGGGAATAAATCTTCACCACAGAATGTCATGAGTGACATCAGCCTGAGCCTTTGTGAAAAAGAACTTAGCATCACACAGATTTACAAAGGCAGACATAAAACCTAGACACAGTCATATATCACAGTCATGTCAGAAAGGAAAAACTTAAAATACTCATTAAATAAAAGCATTTGCCTTGTAGTGACCTTAATATTAACCTCTTTTCTTCATGGGTAGATATTGCCAGCATAAATTGAAATCTTCGTGCAAAAAGAGTATATTTAAAATCTTCAAAGAATGCAGTGATTTGGAGACTTTGGGTCTGTGGGGTTCTTATCCCCTTAATTTCTTGCTCAGAGAGTTTTGGGGTTCATTCATTTTCAGTGTTAGTGAACATTTCCCAGTCTATGAGTTCCGGCCTAATTCCTTGATTGGGAATTTGCACATGTTCTTTGTAAAAAAAACACCCCTGTTAACCAGCCAGTTCTAACCTTGACTTAGTCTCGCCTGAAGGACTCTGGCTTCACTTAGTTCTAACTTTTTGATAAGTGAAAACAAATGAGAAAAGCTTGCAATACAACTTGCTTTGAATGGCCATATATTTTGAAAGTTGCTAAGGCTGGTATAAAGAAGATAGAAAGCTAAATCAGCCCAGCTCAGTGTGACACTTATGAAGAAAGACTACTTGTTCCAGAAATAAAGCTAAATTTACTTATGTCACAAAAGCCTACCTTGGGAGTGGAGTCATAAGGGCAAAACTATTTCAGAACAAGGATGGACTATTTCTAGTATCAAAGGAACTCTCTGATGTTTTCTTTAAGACTTAGTTCCTCTTATAATCTTATTCAAAATAAGGTTTCAGTTTATGACACATGTTTGAAATGTATTATATTTTTAGCTAAACTCTTCCATGAATTTAACTGGTATGTGAGTGCTTTAATAAAGTGAGAATAATTTCTTAAACCATTGACTAGGTTGCGTTTTGTTTTCATTTATAGTGGTTAACTTCATACATAATGATTTATCTGACCAACAGTTTTCATTTAATTTCAATTTTTGTGAACATGTATGTCAGACTGTGTACTGGAATGGCAAGAATTGGTTCATTCACAAAGAAAAGCATAGGTTTTATGTAAGACAGCTTCATAATGGATGAAAATATAACCTGGTGAAATTCTGCTATCTCCACGTAGTATTAGAAAGCAAGCTATCCTTTTCTTTTAATTATGTAGCTTCCTGGATGCAACCTGGGATGTAAAATATTTGGAGCTTAAGAGAACACACAGGGGCTTCCCTGGTGGCACAGTGGTTGAGAATCTGCCTGCTAATGCGGGGGCACGGGTTCGAGCCCTGGTCTGGGAGGATCCCACATGCCGCGGAGCAACTAGGCCCGTGAGCCACAATTACTGAGCCTGCGCTCCGCAACAAGAGAGGCCGCGACAGTGAGAGGCCCGCGCACCGCAATGAAGAGTGGCCCCCGCTCGCCGCAACTAGAGAGAAAGCCCTTGCACAGAAACGAAGACCCAACACAGCCAAAAGTAAATAAATATTATTAAAAAACAACAACCAAACTCACTTAAAAAAAAAGAACACACAGCAGCTTGAGTCAGTATTGTCAAATGAATGTACAAATGAATAACAGTAAAACCACATAATGAAAAGTTTTTCCCCTCATTTAATTCTAATACGCTATTACACAAGTGTGTTATTGGGAGTCTTTTCACATGTAATTAAACTATTGAGAGACAAAAAAATCTGAGTAAACTGGAGGCCAGGGAAGGACAGATGAAAGAATGCTAAATTCCACAAGCATTTTATCAGTTTACCGCTATGCTCTCTAGTCTGATAAGAAGATGGGGAAAAAATCTAGTGCTTAAAGGTCTGATGAAAGACTGCATATAACTGAATAAACATCTTATTAATTATGAAAGTAGCATTTTTATTTTCAAAGTGTACTTCAAGCTTTTAAAAATGCACCAGTAATTTCTAACACTTGGAAGACAGCCACAGGCAGCCTTTATGGCGGTTTCCGACATGACCTACATTATTAAGTGAAGCCACTCTTACTAACGGTGGATGGCATACCAGTTCACTCTATCTTTGCTAAATCTTTTCACAAAGTTATTTAAAGACATGTCTGTACCACCCCCAGAGTGCCAAACTGTTCCATGAATGACAATCCTTTGCCATTAGGAGAACTATCTTATATAATGTAGTTCATGTAGCAAGATAACTTGCAAAGTTAATCTTTGTAACTTTTGTACGTGACCTTTTCCTTATTCTGTTGTGGGTATTCCCATTGCCCTGAAGAGAAACTGCAGAGATGCAAAGAGGAGATTTATAGCAGGAATAATACTTTTGAAAATCCAGTCTTTTGAACTGTTAGAGATTTTATTGGGAAAAGAAACGGATCTTTTTTTTTTTTTAAATTGGGGTATAGTTGCTTTACAATGTTGTGTTCGTTTCTGCTATACAACGAAGTGAATCAGCTATATGTATGTGTACATATATCCCCTCCCTCTTGGGCCTCCCTCCCACCACCCCTCCACCCCACCCATCTAGGTCACCACAGGGCACTGAGCTGAGCTCCCTGTGCTATACAGCAGGTTCCCACTAGCTATATGATTTACACGTGGTAGTGAAGTAAATCAGAAAGAGAAAAATATCATATATTAACGCATAGATGTGAGATCTAGAAAAATGGTACAGATGAACCTATTAGCAGGACAGGAATAGAGACGCAGATGTAGAGAATGGACGTGTGGACACGGTGAAGGGAAGCGGGGTGGGATCCATTGGGAGATTGGGATTGACATATGAGAAAAGAATCTTTAAAATTAAAAATTTTAGAACAGAATTGATGTTCTCCAGCACGCTGAGATTCACTGAGCTCTATGTGAGCTGCCCTTGTAGACATCTCTTTATTAATGTGCCTGGGATCTCAGGAGAACCCTGACACTGAGAGTGAGTCTCTTGGCCCCCAGAAGGACAGCGACGGTCATGGAACAAAAAAGTATCTAACACTTGTTATTGGAAAGGATTTGAAAGTAGAGAAACTTATTCCCTTTGACTATTAATACTAACCTTTTCCTTAGCCTTCTAATTGAAGGGCAAAAAATCGATTTCAAGAAGAGCTCTTACTTCCACTGATAAAGAGGATGTCTTAATGTAATAATAAGAACTTCCCATTTAGGAGAACAGCTTTCCATTGTAAATGAATTGCCAGTCATACAATATGATGAAGTTATATTAGAATTGTAGGCTCATGAAGGATTTCAGAGTTCCACATGCTACCCACCTACTTCCACATGCTACCCAACACCAGAATCCTGGCAGTACCATACCCGGCAGTTGTCATCCACTCTCTCCTCGAATAGCTTCACCAGTGGAGAACTCCTCACACGTATGCCAGTGTTTTTCATTGTTGTCACCTCCACTTGCTTAAGAAGATTGTTGTTCTACTCAAGGTCCACTACCAGTTTCAAATCCTGCATATTTTCTGTATGGAATAAAATAGAATGCGTTATTGAACTGAAGGCCCTGTTGGTTATCCAGCCAGAGAAGGAAAATATATTTCTTAGATTTGGGGGGGCGCATTTAGGTGGAATTCATTGCATTTTCGATATTCTACATTGTTAACTCCTGAAGAGCTATCTGAAAATGAAGCAAACATTTTTAGTGTCTTTTCAATTGATGTGGAAACTGAAGCAGAGAGGAGTTCCCTTTCTCACTTTCACACAATCGATGACACAGTTTGGAGAACATTTTCAGCTGAGTGGAGGTGAAGAATTGAGATGAAGAAAGTCTGTCTTTGAGCATCTGGTTTAGTAAGTCACAATGTGGTTGCATTTTGAATATGTTTACTTGAAACATTAGAAGTGCCTCATAAGAAAGGCTCTTTGAATCAAAGAAATTGCTTCACCAGCAGAAATTTAAAAAAAAGAGTAGAGTGCCATGTAGTTGGAACGCTTTTGAAGGCAGGGACCTTGTCCCTGTGGCCCAGAAGGTTTCTGAGGGTGTGATTGGCAAAGTCAACCCACAAACAGGAAAACTATAGGTTTAGAGCTGGGTGAAGCCTTGCTGAACAGAGAGGATGAGGCGTGTTGGGCCTTTGGGTGTTTGAGAGAGGAGGGGAAAGCTTGGGTCCTCTTCCCTAGGGGTCCCGCTCTAGCATCTTGTGCAGGTGAGAGGGGAGGGCCTGGCTCATTGCCCCATCTCACTAGCAGATCTTATGGGAAAGGGAAGAACAATTTTGTCAGCCTCTGGGATCCCCAGGTATGAGGAGAGAACAGCTTTATCCCTTCAACCGGCTCGTGTCAGATTCCCAGTCTTGGGAAGGTGTTCTGGGCACACGGCTGCTGAGGTCTCGGAGACAGTGTTGTGCACTGGAGAAGGAATGGTTGGATCTTGGTCATGGAGCTTTGGGGGAAGGAAAAGAAGGGGCTGAGGCTCAGAGGAGAAGATGTTGGTCTGGAGCTTGCCTATGATGCATTAAATCCTAGATAAACGTGAAATTAGAGGCAAAGGATGGTTTGAAATGCCAAGGCCAAAGAATCAGGCAGAGTGCAAATGGAAGTCAGGGTTAAGAGAACAGGGAGATGGCCAAACAGTCAAGTTCAAGAGGGAGAATAGGGAAAGATGTCATGAAAAATCAGAACGTTGTTTCAGTTGATCCAGTGGCCATGAAAATGGTTCTTAAAGCAGTGGTTCTCAGCCATGGCAGTCCTGCCCACGGGGATATTTGGCAATATTGGGAGACATCCTTGGTTGTCACAACTGAGGGTTGGGGGAGAGCAAATGGCATTAGTGGGTAGAGGCCAGGGATACTGCTAACTATCCTACAGTGCCCTGGATGGCTTCCCACAACCAAGAACTTTCCAATCCAAAGTGTCAGTAGTCCCGAGATGAGAGTCCCTGTCTTAAGGACTCAATATGCTGTCCTGTAGTTAGATTAAAGTGGAAGAATTTGCATTTCCCACACATCGTTTTCTTCAAGGCCTCTCGCTGATTTTTCCTTTCTAAACTGAACCTTGACCGATGGCTCATTTCCTCAGATGGGCCTGTGACGGTGAGGATGCGTTAGACATTGTTCCAAGACGCTGATGCCAGTGTCACGCCGGCCAGAGATGATTTTGACTATCATGTCCATTCCAGGTGATGTTGGGAGTGCCTCAGTTTACTCTCTGGTTTATCTGTTTATGTCGGAATTGTCCAGCCTTCATCAGCTGGCCACTGACTCTCCTCCTGGCCACCTTAATAACTCTTGGAGCTTTACCTGTTTCTGAGATGACTGTCTCCCTGACGGCATCAGTGCTGACACTCATCTGGCTCCACTCCCATCAGAGGTGGGAATTGAGTCCTTCTGCAGTGTACTTGCCCAAGGTCAGTTCATCTGTCCTGTGACGTGCTTCTGTTACTTCAGGATAGCACCAGGGCACAGAGCTCCGAATTTGACGTTTCCTCTGTATCTTCCCTCTCCTCCCCATGTAAGAACTGCTTAGTAAGGTTTGTAGCTCATTTCGTCTTGCTGTAAACTCTCAAAACTTTATTTGCCTACCTTCTGATAAAATGTTTGTATTTGGACCGTGCTGTGAAAATAGATCTATATTCTGAAAGGCTTATTGAAAAGCACTGTGGAAGATCAAAACTTCCTGTGGAGAGAAGACACTTCTATTTCCATGAGTAAGGGCGGAAGCATCATGCAGACTGGGGAGCAAAGGGGTCTGTGGCTGTTGACTTGCCGATGTGAACTTTGGGAAAGCCAGGTCAGCTTTCCTCACCTCCAGGAAGGGACCTGTCAATCCATAGCTATCTCCTGTGTGTGCAGTCAAGAATCACTGAATTTTCTCGTCTTGTTCTTTTCTTGGAAGGAAGGAGGGTCCAAAGCGGGGAAAAGGGCTCTTGGGCTGAGAAGGGGGTTTGGGGGAAGGTTAAGGTGGAAATAAAAGATCCCAGGTTTGCCATCCAAACTAACCCACAGACAGATTCAGGGTAAGAAATCTATTTTTGTGTTTTGGACATTTTCCCCACTTAGAGTATGTGTGTTTGAGAGAGAGAGAGAGAAAGTGGTAACTATGCAAAAAATTCTAATAATGCTAAGTACACAGGGAAAGAGCTTCTTTTTACATTTAGGTCAAAAAAACTAGGATATCAAAGGTCCCCAAAGACTAGGGATGGGGGTGGTGAAGGCCCCTGTTGGAATCCTGGGAAAAGAAGGATCTTGGTTATATCTGGACCCTTGCATGACTGTTTCCACATTTCCTTCCTTCCCCCAAGTTCGAGGAATTTCAACTCTGCTTTTTATTAATCTCAATAAACAGAAGCAGATTTTTTTTTTTTTTTTCCTATCTGACAATGTAGGGGAAGTCAGTATTTACAAGCTTTACTCTGTATCTCTGCATGTACCTGTTTTGCCCATACAGGATGTTCCAACTTATGAATAGGCTGTATTCCAGAAGTTCATTTTATCAGGATTTCTCAACTGGACAAGCATGCTACTGGGCTTCCAGGGACCACTGAAGTCCCTCAGGGTCTGAGCAAACTTTTGCATGTATGTGCAGATCACACACTTTCCGGCCAGGAAGTCCACTGTTTGCAAGGGATTCTGAGAGGCTTTTTTTTGCAAAGGCTTTGACTCCTTGATGTTAGAAACCCTCTTTGGTAATCAGTTGTTTGGAGCTTTTAATGCATAAATCAGAAATGGATTCTGCCTCAAGAAGCTTACAGCCTAGCAAGGTTGATAAGATGTGCATCGAAATAGCTGTAAAGGTTTGACAGAATGTTCTGGACATTCTGAGAAAACGAGATGACTCTGGGCAGTGGGCATCGAAACAGCTTCATGGTTTTTCAGAGTGAATCAGGGTTGTCCAGAAGAACAAACAAACCACTGACTTTAAGGGAGTTAAGGGACCCATTTCTATGTGAGACATTTGCAAGTTAGTTGTTTGTAAGCCTTTGTCTTAAAGATATGAAGATAGCCACATTATATTTATGGTTACAGATACCATTTCTTCATCAACTATGAAAAACTGTAGGAAAAAAACGAAACAAAATAGAGCTCTACCGATTTTATTTCACTGTTCCCTCCATTAGCCCGCATCTGCTTCATTTGATAAGGACACATTAAAAAGCAGACTTTGTACTTCATTTCTTAGCACTGTGACTGGTAAATGCTCTCATAAAGTCATATTTAGACAACGAGAGGTGCGGGTTTTGTCACAGCGCACCTGGAAATTGGAACTGGAAGCGGAACGTTACCCGCTCCTCCTCCCCCCACCAATCCTTTATTCCTGCGTGAGTCTAGCCTGAAGTGACATTCTCTGACCACTAGATGGCACTCCTGCCGAGCCCCGATTTACCAAGGGCGGGGCGAGGCTCGACGGATCTCCCAGAGCCTCTGGAAGAGATGGCTGTGCCTGATACAGGCGCCGACGGAGGGGGCAGAGAGTCAGAGCTGCGCAGAAGAGACTTTCAAGAAATCAAACCGACGATGTTTGAGGTGACAAAAAGCAGGAACTGCCTGTCAGCTTGTCACATTTACATTGAAAAAAATGTGAGTTGCCTCAGGCATGACTGTCTCTGGGCCACAGGTGCGGGAGACAAATTAACAGGCGCAAAACGGAACTCTTAACTCCCCTAACGCTGGCTCTTCTTCTACGTTTCTGTTTCTCTTAGCGCGACCTGCTGTTTCCAGGCTCCCAGGCCAAGTGGTTTCTGAAGTACGTCTTTAATTCTTCAGCCCTCCTTTCCCCTATTCCATCCTCGAGTCCTGATGTATGCTTCTTTGGACTATCTTCTGGGTCTTCTGTGTCCCCTTCCTTTTCCCTGCATCGCCTCGTATCATTTAAAGGGTAATTACATAAATAAAAATTAATTCAATTGCCTCTTACTTGCTCCAACTCTATTCTTCTCACTTTCAGTGAAGACATATTACTGCTAGAGCTTGTAAAGTATAGTTTAATCACACTCATTTATTTACTCATTGATTCACTTTATTCCCTCTTTCAACAAATACTTCCTGAGCTTTTTCTCCGATGTCGTTCTAGACTAGGAGGGATCCCTCCGCGATCCGTGAACGTGGGTTCCTACCCACAAGAGGTTCCTTATGCCAGCATGTGAGAGGTTCCTTGAGCACAGGCTCAAGAAGGGACAAGCCTGTGGGATCTCTGAGGACAGGGAGAAGCACTGACTTACCATGTGGTGAATTGGCTCCAAACGAATGAAATTTTGGTAATTGGTCTTTCTATATTTGTTATTTTCCTTCTATGTTTGTGATCTATACAACTTGATTTTCTGTAACGTAATAGAAGTGCAATAAATGTTTGTTGAATGAATTAATAAAAAGACATGACTCCAGACTCCTCCGTAATTTTCACCACCATAATCCCAAATATTCGATAAGATGCAAACCTTGCAAAGCAATAATCTTTCAGCGTTTGTTGAAATTTCCTTAGATCTGTTTGTTCCCAAGAAAAAAATGATTCAGAATAATTTAACAAAGACCTATGTATCCTGCTTTTTCTAATCATACCATTTTATCATATTTGCTTCAAATCTATTTAAACAATTCAGTTTACACTTTAATCAAATTTTATGTGTAAAGAAAGACTAAAATTGTTAAAAGAAATACTTGATGTGATAAACAGTGCCACTTTCCTTCTCATAGTTTTTTGCTCTTTGGGGGCAGCCATTTTCAAATATTTTACTATTTACTTATTTGGCTTGTAATGCTACTTACTGATTTACTAGTTTTGACTCCCCATAGCTGTTTTTCAACCTTTGACCCCATCCATACAATATTTGGGACATACTTACATAAAAAATTATTAGCCGTTTATCTGAAATTCAAATTTAACGGGGTGTCCTGTATTTTTATTCACTAAACCTTGCAACCCTGACCTTCTAACCATACACAAGAACACTGCCTGCCCCGAGCTGTTTTTTTCCCCCTTGGGGTATAGTTGCTTTACAATGTTGTGTTGGTTTCTACACAACTGGTACAACGCAGTGAATCAGCTATATGCATACATATATCCCCTCCCTCCCTCCACCCACCCCATCCGTCTAGGTCACCACAGAGCACTGAGCTGGGCTCCCTGTGCTATACAGCAGGTTCCCACTAGCTATATGTTTTACACATGGCAGTGCACATACATCAATCCCAATCTCCCAATTCATCACCACGCCCTGTCCACACGTCCATTCCCTACGTCTGTGTCTCTATTCCTGCCGTGAAAATAGGTTAATCTGTACCATTTTTATAGACTCCACATACATGTGTTAATATACAATATTTGTTTTTCTATTTCTGACTTACTTCACTCTGTATGATAGACTCTAGGTCAATCCACGATTCTACAAATGACTGAATTTTGTTCCTTTTGATGGCTGAGTAATATTCCATTGTATATATGTGCCACATCTTCTTTATCCATTCTTCCATCAGTGGACATTTAGGTTGCTTCCATGTCCTGGCTATTGTAAATAGCACTGCAATGAACATTATGGTACATGACTCTTTTTGAATTATGGTTTTCTTTGGGAATATGCCTAGTAGTGGGATTGCTGGGTCATATGGTAGTTCTATTTTTAGTTTTTTAAGGAACCTCCATACTGTTCTCCATAGTGGCTGTATCAATTTACATTCCCACCAACAGTGCAAGAGGGTTCCTTTTCTCCACACTCTCTCCAGCATTTATTGTTTGTAGATTTTTTGATGATGGCCATTCTGAGTGGTGTGAGGTGTTACCTCATTGTAGTTTTGATCTGCGTTTCTCTAATAATTAATGATGTTGAGCATCTTTTCATGTGCCTCTTGGCCATCTGTATGTCTTCTTTGGAGAAAAGTCTATTTAGGTCTTCTGCCCATTTTGGATTGGGTTGTTTGTATTTTTGATATTGAGCTGCCTGAGCTGTTTGTATATTTTGGAGATTAATCCCTTGTCAGTTGCTTCGTTTGCAAATATTTTCTCCCATTCTGAGGGTTGTCTTTTTGCCTCGCTTATGGTTTTCTTTGCTGTGCAAAAGCTTTTAAGTTTAATTAGGTTCCGTTTGTTTATTTATTTATTTTTATTTTCATTACTTTAGGAGGTGGGTCAAAAAAGATCTTGCTGTGATTTATGTCAAAGAGTGTTCTGCCTATGTTTTCCTCCAAGAGTTTTATAGTGTCTGGTCTTACATTTATGTCTTTAGTCCATTTTGAGTTTATTTTTGTGTATGGTGTTTGGGAGTGTTCTAACTTCATTCTTTTACATGTAGCTGTCCAGTTTTCCCAGCACCACTTATTGAAGAGGCTGTCTTTTCTCCATTATATATACTTGCCTCCTTTATTAAAGATAAGGTGACCATATGCACGTGGGTTTATCTCTGGGCTTTCTCTCCTGTTCCATTGATATATATTTCTGTTTTTGTGCCAGTACCATACTGTCCTGATTACTGTAGCTTTGTGGTATAGTCTGAAGTCAGGAAGCCTGATTCCTCCATCTCCATTTTTCTTTCTCAAGATTGCTTTGGCTATTTGGGGTCTTTTCTGTTTCCATATGAATTGTAAAATTTTTTGTTCTAGTTCTGTGAAAAATGCCATTGGTAATTTGATAGGGATTGAATTGAATCTATAGTCTGCTTTGGGTAGTATAGGCATTTTCACAATGTTGATTCTTCCAATCCAAGAACATGGTATATCTCTCCATCTGTTTGTGTCATCTTTGATTTCTTTCATCAGGGTCTTATAGTTTTCTGCATACAGGTCTTTTGCCTCCTTAGGTAGGTTTATTCCTAGGTATTTTATTTTTTTTGTTGCAGTGGTAAATGGGATTGTTTCCTTAATCTCTCGTTCTGATCTTTCGTTGTTAGTGTATAGGAATGCAAGACATTTCTGTTCATTAGTTTTGTATCCTACAACTTTACCAAATTCATTGATTAGCTCTAGTAGTTTTCTGGTAGCATCTTTAGGATTCTCTATGTATAGTATAATGTCATCTGCAAACAGTGACAGTTTTACTTCTTCTTTTCCAGTTTGGATTCCTTTTATTTCTTTTTCTTCTCTGATTGCCATGGCTAGGACTTCCAAAACTATGTTGAATAATAGTGGCAAGAGTGAACATCCTTGTCTTGTTCCTGATCTTTGAGGAAATACTTTTAGTTTTTCACCATTGAGAATGATGTTTGCTGTGGGTTTGTCATATATGGCCTTTATTATGTTGAGGTAGGTTCCCTCTGTGCCCATTTTCTGGAGAGTTTTTGTCACAAATTGGTGTTGAATTTTGTCAAAAGCTTTCTCTGCATGTATTGAGATGATCATATGGTTTTTCTCCTTCCGTTTGTTAATATGGTGTATCACATTGATTAATTTGCCTATATTGAAAAATCCTTGCATCCGTGGGATAAATCCTACTTGATCATGGTGTATGGTCCTTTTAATGTGTTTTTGGATTCTGTTTGCTAGTATTTTGCTGAGGATTTTTGCTTTTATGTTCATCAATGATATCAGTCTGTAATTTTCTTTTTTTATGATATCTTTGTCTGTTGTTTTTTTTTAATATAAATTTATTGATTTATTTGTTTTTGTTTTTGTCTGTGTTTGGTCTTTGTTTCTGTGTGCAGGCTTTCTTTAGTTGCGGTGAGTGGGGAACACTCTTTGCTGCAGTGCACGGGCCCCTCCCTGTCGTGGCCTCTCCTGCTGGGGAGCGTGGGCTCTAGACACATAGGCTTCAGTAGTTGTGGCATGCGGGATCAATATTTGTGACACACGGCCTCAGCTGCTCTGCGGCATGTGGGATCCTCCCGGACCAGGGATCGAACCCACGTCCCCCGCAATGGCAGGCAGATTCTTAACCACTGCGCCACCAGGGAAGCCCTCTTTGTCTGGTTTTGGTATCAGGGCAATGGTGGCCTAGTAGAATGAGCTTGGAGTCCTTTGTCTGTAACTTTTTGGAAGAGTTTGAGAAGGATGGGTGTTAGCTCTTCTCTAAATGTTTGATAGAATTTGCCTGTGAAGTCATCTGGTCCTGGACTTTGTTTTTGGAAGATATATATATATATATATTTAACATCTTTATTGGAGTATAATTGCTTTACAATGTTGTATTAGTTTCTGCTCTATAACAAAGTGAATCAGCTATACATACACATATATCCCCATATCTCCTCTGTCTTGCGTTTCCCTCTGACCCTCCCTATCTCACCCCTCTAGGTGGTCACAAAGCACCTAGCTGATCTCCCTGTGCTATGCGGCTGCTTCCCACTAGTTAGGTATTTTACATTTGGTAATGTATATATGTCCATGCCACTCTCTCACTTCATTCCCAATTACCCTTCCCATTCCCTCTGTGTCCTCAAGTCCATTCTCTACGTCTGTGTCTTTATTCCTGTCCTGCCCCCAGGTTCTTCAGAACCACTTTTTTTTTTTTTTTTTTTTTTAGATTCCATATATATGTGTTAGCATATGGTGTTTGTTTTTCTCTTTCTGACTTACTTCACTCTGTATGACAGACTCTAGGTCCATCCACCTCACTACAAATAATTCATTTTCATTTCTGTTTATGGCTGAGTAATATTCCATTGTATATATATGCCACATCTTCTTTATCCATTCATCTGTTGATGGACACTTAGGTTGCTTCCATGTCCTGGCTATTGTAAACAGAGCTGCAATGAACATTGTGCTACATGACACTTTCTGTTTTTTTATTCCATCCTTTTTTTTAAAAAAACATCTTTATTAGAGTATAATTGATTTACACTGGTGTGTTAGTTTCTGCTTTATAACAAAGTGAATCAGCTATACATAAGCATATATCTCCACATCTCCTCCCGCTTGCGTCTCCCTCCCACCCTCCCTATCCCACACCTCTAGGTGGTCACAAAGAACCTAGCTGACCTCCCTGTGCTATGCGGCTGCTTCCCACGAGCTATCTATTTTACATTTGGTAGTATATATAACTCCATGCCACTCTCTCACTTCGTCCCAGCTTACCCTTCCCTCTCACCATGTTGTCAAGTCCATTCTCTACGTCTTTATTCCTGGCCTGCCCCTACGTTCTTTAGAGCATTTTTTATTTTTTTAAGATTCCATATATATGTGTTAGCATACGGTATTTGTTTTTCTCTTTCTGACTTACTTCACTCTGTATGACAGACTCTAGGTCCATCCACCTCACTACAAATAATTCATTTTCATTTCTGTTTATGGCTGAGTAATATTCCATTGTATATATGTGCCACATTTTCTTTATCCATTCATCTGTCATTGGACACTTAGGTTGCTTCCATGTCCTGGCTATTGTAAATAGAGCTGCAATGAACATTGTGGTACATGACTCTTTGAATTATGGTTTTCTCAGGGTATATGCCTAGTAGTGGGATTGCTGGGCCGTATGGTAGTTCTATTTTTAGTTTTTTAAGGAACCTCCATACTGTTCTCCATAGTGGCTGTATCAATTTACATTCCCACCAACAGTGCAAGAGGGTTCCCTTTTCTCCACACACTCTCCAGCATTTATTGTTTGTAGATTTTTTGATAATTGTCATTCTGACTGGTATCAGGTGATACCTCATTGTGGTTTTGATTTACATTTCTCTAATGATTAGTGATGTTGAGCATCCTTTCATGTGTTTGTTGGCAATTTGTATATCTTCTTTGGAGAAATGCCTATATAGGTCTTCTGCCCGTTTTTGGATTGGGTTGTTTGCTTTTTTGATATTGAGCTGCATGAGCTGCTTGTAAATTTTGGAGATTAATCCTTTGTCAGTTGCTTCATTTGCAAATATTTTCTCCCATTCTGAGGGTTGTCTTTTCGTCTTACTTATGGTTTCCTTTGCTATGCAAAAGCTTTTAAGTTTCATGAGGTCTCATTTGTTTATTTTTGTTTTTATTTCCATTTCTCTAGGAGGTGGGTCAAAAAGGATCTTGCTGTTTTTTATGTCATAGAGTGTTCTGCGTCTGTTTTCCTGTAAGATTTTTTTAGTGTCTGGCCTTACGTTTAGGTCTTTAGTCCATTTTGAGTTTATTTTTGTTTATGGTGTTACAGAGTGTTCTAATTTCATTCTTTTACAAGTAGCTGTCCAGTTTTCCCAGCACCACTTATTGAAGAGGCTGTCTTTTCTCCATTGTATAGTCTTGCCTCCTTTGTCATGGATTAGGTGACCATAGGTGGATGGGTTTCTCTCTGGGCTTTCTATGCTGTTCCATTGATCTATATTTCTGTTTTTGTCCCAGAAGCATACTGTCTTGATTACTGTAGCTTTGTAGTATAGTCTGAAGTCAGGAAGCCTGATTCCTCCAGCTCCATTTTGCTATAAACTTCCCTTTTAGAACTGCTTTTGCTGCATCCCACTGGATTTGGCTCATCATGTTTTCATTGTCATTTGTTTCTAGGTATTTTTTGATTTCCTCAGTGATCTCCTGATTATTTAGTAGTGTAATGTTTAGCCTCCATGTGTTTGTATTTTTTACATATTTTTTCCTGTAATTGATATCTAGTCTCGTAGCATTGTGGTTGGAAAAGATACTTGATATGCTTTCAATTTTCGTAAATTTACCGAGGCTTGATTTGTGACCCAAGATATGATCTATCCTGGAAAATGTTCCATTTTGAGAAGAAAGTGCATTCTGTTGTTTTTGGATAGAATGTCCTATAAATGTCCGTTAAGTCCATCTTGTTTAATGTGTCATTTAAAGCTTGTGTTTCCTTATTTATTTTCATTTTGGATGATCTGTCCATTGGTGAAAGTGGGGTGTTAGTGTCCCCTACTATGATTGTTACTGTCAATTTCCCCTTTTATGGTTGTTAGCATTTGCCTTATGTATTGTGGTGCTCCTGTGTTGGGTGCATAAATATTTACAGTTGTTATATCTTCTTTTTGGATTGATCCCTTGATCATTATGTAGTGTCCTTCTTTGTCTCTTGTAATAGTCTTTATTTTAAAGTCATTTTGTCTGATATGAGTGTTGCTACTGCAGCTTTGTTCTGATTTCCATTTGCATGGAATATCTTTTTCCATCCCCTCACTTTCAGTCTGTATGTGTCCCTAGGTCTGAAGTGGGTTTCTTGTAAACAGCATATATATGGGTCTTGTTTTTGTATCCATTCAGCCAGTCTGTGTCTTTTGGCTGGAGCATTTAATCCATTTACATTTAAGGTAATTATCGATATGTATGTTCCTATTACCATTTTCTTAATTGTTTTGGGTTTGTTATTGTAGGTCTTTTCCTTCTCTTGTGTTTCCTGCCTAGAGAAGTTCCTTTAGTATTTGTTGTAGAGCTGGTTTGGTGGTGCTGAATTCTCTTAGCTTTTGCTTGTCTGTAAAGGTTTTAATTTCTCTGTCGAATCTGAATGAGATCCTTGCTGGGTAGATAATATTGGTTGTAAGTTTTTCCCTTTCATCACTTTAATTATGTCCTGCCACTCCCTTCTGGCCTGCAGACTTTCTGCTGAAAAATCAGCTGATAACCTTATGGGGATTCCCTTGTATGTTATGTTTTGCTTTTCTCCTGCTGCTTTTAATATTTTTGTTTGAATTTAATTTTTGTTAGTTTGATTAATATGTGTCTCAGTGTGTTTCTATTTGGGTTTTTCCTTTGTGGGACTCTCTGTGCTTCCTGGACTTGGATGGCTATTTCCTTTCCCATGTTAGGGAAGTTTTTGACTATAATCTTTTCAAATATTTTCTCAGACCCTTTCTGTTTCTCTTCTTCTTCTGGGACCCCTATAATTTGAATGTTGGTGTGTTTAATGTTGTCCCAGAGGTCTCTGAGACTGTCCTCATTTCTTTTCATTCTTTTTTCTTTATTCTGCTCCTCAGCAGTTATTTCCACCATTCTATCGTCCAGGTCACTTATTCATTCTTCTGTCTCAGTTATCCTGTTATTGATTCCTTCTAGTGTATTTTTCATTTCAGTTATTGTGTTGTTCATCACTGTTTTTTGTTCTTTAGTTTTTCTAGATCCTTGTTAAATATTTCTTGTATTTTCTCGATTCATGCCTCCAGTCTATATCTGATATTCTGGATCATGTTTACTATCATTACTCTGAATCGTTTTTCAGGTTGGTTGCCTATTTCCTCTTCATTTACTTGGTTTTTGTAGGTTTTTACCTTGCTCCTTTGTCTGTAACATATTTTTTTGTTGTCTCATTTTCTTTGATGGTTGGGGCTGTGTTCCTGTCTTGCTGGTTTTTTGGCCTGAGGCATCCAGCAGTGGAGTTTGATAGCAGTTGGGTGGAGCTGGGTCTTGGTTTTGAGATGAAGACCTCTTGGAGACAACACACCAATTAATATTCCCTGGGACCTGAAGTTCTCTGTTGGTCCAGCAGCTTGGACTCAGCGCTCCCACCACAGAAACTCAGGCCCGACCCCTGGCCTGGGAACCAAAACCCTGCAAGCCGCACAGCACAGCAAACAAAACAAACAAACCAAAAAACCAAGAAAACAACAAACAGAAAGGAGCAGAGGGTTTTCCTGGTGGCGCAGTGGTTGAGAGTCCTCCTGCCAATGCAGGGGACATGGGTTCGTGCCCTGGTCTGGGAAGATCCCACATGCCACGGAGAGGCTGGGCCCGTGAGCCATGGCTGCTGAGCCTGTGCGTCCGGAGCCTGTGCTCCGCAACGGGAGAGGCCACAACAGTGAGAGGCCCGTGTACTGCAAAAAAAAAAAAAAAGAAAGAAAAGAGCAGAACAATAACAAAGAATAGAAAATAAAATAAAATTTTAAAAATTTATATACATTAGAAAGAATAACAATAAAAATGAATGAACAAGAAGAAAACAAAAGAGAACCACAACAGCAAAACTAAATAAAAAGTAAAAATTAAAATGAAAACAATGAAAAAGAACAACAGAAATTCCCTGGTGCCTCCTCTGTCAATGTCCTTGCCCCCATGGTGAGCTATGGCCTACTTCCACCTCCCCAGTAGTCCTCTAAAACCTCTACATAGGTCTCTGGACCAGCTGTGTCAGCTCCACTTCTGCGTGTGTTCTGCTCACCAGTGTCTGTTCCTGGAGCTGGTCCAGAGCACACGTACTTGTGTAGGCCAGCGCCCGCAGGGGCCAACACAGCTGGAGGAGTCCTTGGAGGGGGCGGTGCTTGGCCTGCCTGGATCCACGTGGCCAGAGGAGACCCTGTTAGGGGCGGCACTCAGGGTGCCAGGACCTACAGGTAGACTTTGGAGGAGGCAGGGCTCTGGCCCAGAGACCCAAGTGGCCAGAAGAGGCCCCGGTGGGGGGGTGGCTCAGGACCAGGATCTGCGCAGCTGGAGGGGGCCCTGGTGGGTGGGGCTTCAGGCCCAGGACCCCAGCAGGCTCACCGGGGCCCAAGTTCGTGGGGGAGATGTTGGTTGCGTTCCCCTCCAATTCCCCAATTCCCTGAAGGTCCCTCTCTGTCCCTGCTGACCCCCTTGCTGAGAGTGGACCCCTCTGAGCACAGGAACCTCTCCCCTCCCCCAGCCCCTCCTCAGGGGCACTGGTCCTCTCCTGCCTCCTTTCTTCTTCCCTCCCTCCTTCCCTCCCACATCGTACCTGGTCACGTGGGGGTTCTTCCAGTCCTCTTAGGTATCCAAGGACCCCCTCCAGTGCCTAGCAGGTGCCCCAGCTGCAAGGAGATGCGCACTCCGCATCCTCCTACTCCCCCTAAGCTTTAACTTTAGTTACATCTTAATTTTTGCTTGATCACTTTTTAATGTTTAATGTTCTGAGGAGTGTGCAAATACTAATCAAAGCTGAGCTAGAGAGCATTTAAAATATCGTTCATTTTCTTTCCCATTTGTTGTTTGCTTCCTTGGATTGAAAATTGGTTTTACGTTTGCTTAATTTTCTTTGTATCTACCACTAATTTACCCTCAAACGTTACCAGTTGTGTAATTATTGTCTCAATATGTTCAGTTAAGTTCAATTCTTGAAGAAATTTCTCGTGGAGACTTCTGTTCTGCACTAGTCTCAGGAGATTGTTCTCTGGACCTGCTGCATGGCTGAAATATTGGAGAAACTTCATCCTGGGGACCCCTGACTCTGCTTTCCTGTGAGGGATCTTCTGGTTTGGGGGTCTCTTGTCTTTATTTTTGTGTACTACCTCATTTCGGTGGGATTTCCATGAGAAAGCTTGCTTGGAAGGTGAGTGGATTGAAAATTTGCACATGTGCAAATGAGTTTATTCTACATTCACACCTGATTATCCTTTTGGCCAAGAATAGTATCATATGTTGGGGATTATTTTGAAAGCACTGTGATAGTACTTTCTAGCAATGTTGCTGTTGAGAGCTAAATGCTATCTTGAAATTGGATTCTTTCTGTCCCAGGTATTGTGAAATTTTTACAATGGTGTGTGTGTTCCTATGTGGGTCTATGTTCAGTTGTTTTGGATTCTTGGTGGGTATCTCAGCCTCCAGACAAATTTAGGAAAAAAAAAGTTCACACTTGATCAATGAGTAAATAACATTCAGAACCAATTTCCATGAGGAATGTCAACTTTTCTGCTCTAGGTCTTAAAATGATCAAATTACATATTTTTTCTTATTATTTAACACCATGCAGAAGACTTCACTTAAAAAACATGAGTACTAAAATCATTCCTAATAAAAGTCCAAAATATTTGGAACATAAGATTTACATTTTTGCCTACCATTTGCCCACATCACCCATCATTTCAAATTTAAACCCAATTTAAAATTAAAATCTAAAGTTCTAAAGATTGAAGCTAAAATGGTTTTGCCTAATATTAGCTTTTGTTAAACAGATATTTGGCATAAAAACCATTTGTTATGACCACATATATTTTAAATATTTAAATACCTGAGTCAACACAGTTCTCTTGTTTTAAAAGTTCTGAATTTGATCAAATTTAATTTTGTGGAAAAGGAGTGCTGAAAGCTACATAGACTTTGGAACCTGGGATGGTTTTGAATTTTGATTTTCCCAGTAATCAATGTGAACTTAGAAAATGAACTTAACCTCATTGATTGTCGCCTCTTAAATGGTTTATTTTGTGGAATAGCAAATAAAAAATAACAATTCCCAAAGTACTTTGTGCCTGCCACCTAGTCCACACTCACTAATAACAGTTCTTCCGGATATGTGCTCCTGGTGCGGCTGTGAAGGAGAAGCATCAGGAGATGACCCGACTCTCCAGGAGCATGCTTGTCCTTCTGTGAAAAAAATCTGAAGAACTTCGGAGAAATAATAGACATCTTATAGCTGTCAAATATCTAATTACAATTTTGGGGAAAATGAATGTTTAAGTAGTAAAAAGAACAATTTGAGAAAATCAGTCATCCATTATTTTTGAGAAAATTGCTTTAGCTGCAGCAAGTTGATCAAAAAGAACATATTTTTTTCTAAAGATTCATGGATTTTTAGATTATTTCTGAATAACATCTCCCAAAGAAAGTGAATAAACATCCAGTTTTTAGCAATAGTGCTTTTCATTGTGTTATAAACTAAAGAACAGTAATAGTTAAGACCTTCATGAATAATGTATATTGCCGAAAGTCCTATAATGATCAGTTTCACATATAATATGCTGCCTTTCAAAATATATCTTATGTTTTGCAAAGAAACAGTTAAAAAATTTCTCACTGCTGTATAGTGAGGCATAACCGATAGATACCTGGCAGCACAATACCTTGACTCTGATGATCTGGAGAACTTTTATTTAGCAAACATCTATCAAAAGATATTTCTATTATCAAACAAGAACTTTCTTTTTAACATGAAACAATTTTTTTCATCTTCCTTTTTCTCCTTCTATTATAGTTTGTTGAAATAGCTGCTGGAATTTAAGATTTGGTTAGAGAATTCAGAAGAGTCTATTTTAATAGAATTATCAAAGGAAAATATTAAAATATGAATAACAGCAATAATGATAATATCTGATTTTTTATTTGAGAAACTTTATGAAGAAAATGTACTGAGTTTTTCGTAGAGAAAAGCTTATGTTTTCTCTTGGACAGATTCTGGTCTGCGCCTTTCATTTTTGAAACAGTTTTAGTTGAGGGTTTAGTTTTACGTTGTATTTTTTAAAGGCAACTGACATTCCAAGCAGAATTGCTGTAGTGGGCTTGAGACACTTTTACATCACTGCATGGGAATATTTTCCATGCTACTAATCCCCAGTGGGTGCATTTCACCCACCTTAAATGGGATATTTCTAAACATTACTATTTCAACCAAAGTTTTTTGATAGATTGCTATTATTTATTGATACTGTATAAGTCTTGCTGCCAACATAACCTTAGTAAGTCATTACAAGTCCACTGGGTAAGCTATTTTTCCATTCCTTAAGCTTTAATGCCTGTGCTGTATGGATTTGGCATTTAATAAATCACTGGAGGGCCAGCAAACACACTATATTCCTGTAGTTGAGACTGTCTAGACAAAAGTGCATGGAGAGATCTTTCCACTCTAAGTAGCGGGAGAGCATTTGTTTGCCACAAATTGGTTCTGAATCAATTGCTCAGAAACTTGGCATATCCAGGTTTACTTGGATACAGGAGGAGGGCAAGACTAAGTGCTGCATGGGGTGCTCTTCTGCCTTCTAGTTTAATTGCATAACCAAGAAGCACTACCTAAGAAACGGCAGTCCTGTGGGAAAATGGCCTAGAATTCTGCCCTTTTCAGACTTAAGAGTTAGTATACCAGTGTTTCTGTGATATGACCTTCGTTTACAAAATCTATGAAAGGTTTCTTGGGAACTAAGCAAGTGATACTATTAAGGGTGTGCAGTAAGAAAAAAAGGAAGGAGAGAAAATGATTTCTTTTCAGATAGACATATTATGTATGTGTGTGTATGTTTACCTGTGGAACTTTAGTGTGTGTGTGTGCGTGTGTGTGTGTTAGAGAGAGGTCTTTAGTGAGCCTCAGTGATCCAGGATTGTGTTAGGGCTTCATTTTGCCTTTTCAACTAGACCAGTACTGGTCCTCTTGCTGTTCTTGGATGTCAAATCAGAACATGGTGAATTTCTGAAAAATGTGAGTTTCAGTGTATCCCTTGACTAACCAAGCTATTCTGTTGCTTACTCTCTGTTCATTCTTTTGGACTCACTGCTCTTTTCTGTTCATTGTGTAGCACCCAAAATTTTTGCTTAGAGTATCCTCTTTGATTGACTTCCTTATATTTAAGGTGTTTTTGACAAAGGAAAGAATTATGGAAATAACTCTGGGATCATTCAAGTCTTTATGACACCAATAACATAGAATTATATTCAGAAGCATTTGGATTACATATCTTAGCTATATATTACCATGATATTTGGCCCCATAAATGGATTTGAGACTATTTGGTTCCATCTCTACATAAAAAGAAAAGAATGCTCGCCACAAATGTCCATTATTTGGGAAGTGTTTCTCACTACAGGTGACCTGTAATGTGCACTGGCTCAGCTGTATAAAAGTTCATTTGACTGTTTTTGTATGAACGTATTTTTCAGCCTAAATTATCCACTTGTGAAAACTCCTCAAATTCTGCCTTCATTTCTGCTTTTCATTTCAAGACATTTGAATGTTGAAGAAATTATTGGACAAGTGAATAAATGAATGCATTTGGAGGATACAATCGGACAGCAGTAATGCTCAAATTTAAGTCCCAAGTTACCTGAGAGCAGAATGAGCATCTCCCATCATGAACATTGTATGTACTCCTTGAGATTTAGGTGAAAGCAGAAATCAGGTGTTGTATACCTTGCCTAGAATAAAGTTTTTCAGTAGTGATAGTGGAATTCCTCCCACTTTCTTTAAACAGGCTTAAATTCCATTGTTTCTTAAAATAATTATGTACAGTAACTCTTGTGATTGTGTTATGTCTTTGACTTTAAAACACTACTCAATCCAGACTCATAAACGCTCACGTCATCTTCTAACAATGTGATTATGTCCATAATCGGGCATCCTTATGAGTATGACCCAATGGACCTGTGACTGCCTGTCAGAGTATTTGTGTTCATAGAGTTAGCATCAGCTGGAGGCAGATTGGATGATTACAGGTTTGGAGAGATGGGCAGGTATCCAGAAGGCTCTTCTTGTATCCAAGTAACTACCTGGCACATCTTTTGCCAAAATATTTCTCTTGGCTAAGGGTTCTAGACCTTCTCCTTGGAGAAAGTTTGGCAGATTTCATTTCTATAACACATACAGGGTTGGGCCAGGAAGAGATCTCTGAGACTCTGGAAAGGGAAATGAAGGAAGGAAAAAAGAGTTTCTGAAAGCATTAATTGGGAGGGGGAGAAAGGCAAATTGAAGGGGTAAAGGTCTTAGGGGGAAATTTCTCTGTAGCATTACCTATGGTTAGTTATTCTTATTTAAAACAACAGTTCTTGACTTGTCCTATTTTTTTCACTTAGAATCCAAGTTTTTCAAGGACAGAGACTTAATATTTTAAGTTCATATGTGCAAGACGGGATTATTGGGTTTTTATTCCTCATAATCAATAGTAAAAATCAACCTTTTCCACCACTAAAATCAGTCGGATAAAAAAAGTTCACAAATTAATTCTTAAATTTCAGTCAAGAGGAGAAAACATTGAAAAATATCCTATAACAAGAAAATACTTCTTTAGAAATAAATTAAAAAAGAATCCTTGGAAAAATGTTCCTTTTTTTTCTCTTTTCCATATGTTTTGAGCATACGGATGCCTGGAATAAATTTAACCTGGGGACATTCTTAAAAGGCAGAAAAAACAAAGAATTCTTATGTCTGATTGACAAATCTCAAGAGTGCTAATTTGGAAGAATACTAATAAATAAGGATGCTTCTGTGTGTTTGGAATGCTTATCTAAATCCTCTTTCAGCTGCCAGCTGAACCTGTGAACACTTTGGCCAGGCTTTGTGGGTATAATTCCCCCCTCTTCCTTTGTCCAGATGTATCATTGCTGAGAACACTTGGGGTGATTAAGTATTTGGTGTATCTGGATCATGTATAGTAGTCAATTCGGGGAAAAGGGGGCACCTCATAACCTAATCATTTGCAGACCTCAGATTAACTCGATCAACAGTAACTTTCCTGAAAGAGATATTGTGTGCAGTAGCTGCCGAGAATCATGAAACTGCAGCTCAGAAAAAGTTTTTCAAAATTTTTGGTTGTAATAATAATATAGTAACAAGGACTGACATTTTTATATCATTGCTTTGATATATACTGACTCATTGAATCCTCATGCCATTCAGATTACAAATGGATCTTATCCCTGTTTTATAGAGGAGGCCCAAGACAAAGTGGTTTGCCCAAAGTTGCACATAACTGTGCAGAGTCATGCTTTTAACTCAGTTTGCCTCGAAAGTCCGGATGTAACCGCCATGCTGTATTGCTGTAATCTGCCCAAAGAGAAAGTAGCTTGAATGAAGCGGCCATAGAAAGTGTATGGTAAGAGGCATCTCTCAGTCACGAGGCACAGAGAGGCTTTAAGAATCTGGAGCTGGAGCTGGTGGGTGGACACCCTCATGGACCAGGGTGGCCACATCTTATTTCTCCCTCTGTCTCTCTCATGGTCTCATATCTGCATCTCTTTCTACATCTGCTTTACCTGCCAGCTTTTCCTCTGTGGTGCATGTGGATAAAAATGGCCACTTCCACCTGAACTCTACACTGGAATTCAAGAATTCTGAGCTCTGCTTCTGGCCTTATCCCTGGTCCAGTCATCTGAAAGGGATGTGGAGGGTATGAATGTCGGAGAGGGTGCAGCTCTTAGAGAATGCACCATATTAGTAAGGCAACAAAACGTCTGCCACAGAGGGGCATGTTCAAGCGTTTTGGGACAGCAATTTTTCCATGAGACCCCACTGCTTACGTACTGTGCACAGTGGTATTACTCCTTGTTAAGTAGTCCCATTTCTATCCCTCAGAACTCTTTCTACAGGAGGATTTTATGTTCCTACCCTATTGCCCTAGGGTCATTTGACTTGATTCGGCCAAGGAAATGTCAGTAGAGGTGCCGTGGGGCACTTCTGAGCAGAAGATTTAAGAGCCAGCCTGTGGTTCTCCATGCCTCTCCCCCATCTGCCACGATGCTTGATTGGCAAAATCCCAGGCAGAAGGAGTAAAGGTGTGATGGAGCAGGGCTACATGTGCCATGATGGACAGGTAGACCTGAGGAAGAAATAAACATTTGCTATTTTAAGATTGAAAATCCTTGAGATTTGAGAGTAGTTTGTGTTCACATTTTATCCTGACTGACACTAATATGGACTAAGCCAAATCATATAAAAATGATAGAAACAGCAGGCATTTAACCCCATTTAAGCAGATATCACCCCAGTTAAGTAGAGCTTTTAGTGACCACACGTATTCTAATTTTACCACGTTGGAATATCTAGTTGGTGCCTACTCTCACATCCTAAGGCCCCATCTTAGACAAAATGATGAAGCCAGCAAATTGGTTGTCTAGTTCCTGTAAGTCCTCCTTCCCTTACCTCTGTGCTCTGCTTGCACAGGGATCTCTACCACTTAGAGGGCACAGCCAGACTGCCCTTGGCCCCTGGACCTCACCTTTTCTTGCTTCCAGGATGCCATCTCAAGCTCACCTCTTCACTGTTCCCCTCTTATCTACTATCTTTTCTCAGGCTCAGATTCCATATAGTATAAGTGTATTATTCAGAGCTCTCCAGAGAAATAGAACCAACTTGATAGATGCTATAGATGTAGCTATGGATATAGATATAGAGGAAATGTATTATAAGAACTGGCTCATGAGATTATGGAGGCTGAGACATCCCATCCGCAAGCTGGAGGACCAGGAAACCAGTGGTGTAATTCAGTTCAAGGCTGAAAGCCTGAAAACCAGGAGCTGTGATGTAAAAGGGAAGGAAAAGAGACATCCCAGCTCAAGAAGAGGGAATTCACCCTCCCTTCACCCTTTTTTGCTCTGTTTGGGCCGCCAGTGGATAGGATAAAGCTCACCTACCTTGGTGAGGGCAGGTCTCCTTTACTCAGTCTACTGCATCAAATGCTAATCTCTTCCAGGAACGCCCTCACAGACACATCCAGAAATAATACTTTACCAGCTCTCTGGGCCCCCCTTAGCCCAGTCAAGTTGACACATAAAATTAACCACAATAAGGCAAAAGTTCACTCGTATTCTATTATAGCACTAATAGAAATGTGCTGCATTATGTAATTAAAATCTTTATGTTAAAAATTCACATTAAACGAGTGAAAAGAAATAGGTGAAAGGAATTTTAATAATGTATCTTATCAAACACATATCCAAAGTATCATTTCTATATGTAATCAGAATAAATATTATTAATGAGATATTTTTCACTCTTTTCTTTTCACACTAAGTCTTTGAAATCTGGTGTGTTTTTTACACTTATAGCACATCTCAGTTTGTTCCAGCCACATTTTAAGTACATAAGAGCCATATGTGCCTAGTGACCTCAGTATTGGACAGCACAGCTCTTTCATCCAATCCATTCATACACAGTTAACAGGATGCCATTCTTCTTACCCTTCCAGGTAATATATGATTGTTTTGTAGCAGTCTCCTGGAGATAATGCATGTGCTTCTGTCGTTCAACCAAAGAAGTGACTACCAGTGAGGACTTTCTGGCAGACAGGTTTCCAGAGGAGAGAGATCTCTGCCCTAGCTATATATCTACTGAGCATCTGGCCCTGCAGTTTTCTAGATCTTTCTGACAATGGAACTTGCCCTCTACTCCTTCTGGTCCAACACTGTGACCCAGGCTCCTCGTGGAAAATTAGAAACAGATTGTCAGGTTTTCCTTTGGTGCGTAGCGTATGGATTTGTAGGCTTTGGGTGTTGTTGGAGCTACAATTTTATAAAAAGTCCATTTGATTTTTGATCCTGCCTGTTGAACCAAAACCTAGAAGATGGGATGGTCCGGGTCCTGGAGGGAGGTGGTTTCACAGGGATGGAGATGTCATAGCACAGGTTTGCAGGGAAAGAAGATGGGAGAGTTCCATTTCTATCCTGTCCCTGTTCCCTAACCTCAGCCTCTTCAGTTTGGAAGGTGTGTTTTGTTGCATTCTAGTAATGTGAAAGGGGGAGGCCAATGAATAGTAACAACCTTGAGAGAGAGAAAAACATCCAGTGCAGAAAGCGAGATAATATCATGAAAAGCAAAACAGAACGGTGTTTAAAAAATTCTCTAATGGCTGCTCCAAAGCCAATTTAAACCTTTATGCAAAGGAGTAATTTAAGTGATTCATGATAAAAGTCGAACGAATTTATCCAATCATCAGTCAGGATGCCAAATGATGGTGTTAGAAGAATTGCACATCAACGGGGAAAATCAAGTTATTTCACACAGCAACTGGGTTTTTATCCAAATCATTATCCAAATCAAATAACCAAAATGAGAAAAAGTTATGTCTTTCACAGCCATAAATTAACAATAGTGGGCTCTATTGCATTTTTAATTGGCAGCATCTTTTCCTTCATATACCCAAATATGGATTCCAGAAGTATCTCTTCGGCTGTCTGGACATTTTTATAAAGCTTATCATTATAAAACTGTAGAATCAAGGGAGGTAAAAATGGGACCACAAGAGACAAAAGCTTTTGTGAGGATGTGAATTATATGCTTTAATGTCAGTAAGCCATTAAAAAATTCAATTTCTATGTAGTGTTAAAACCAATTTTTAAAGTCAACTACCTACCAATTAATGCAAAAATAAATGGGGCTGTTATGAGAATTAGTTTTTAGCTTTGAGGAAGGTTTGTTTCAGATGTCAAGGATTTGTCCTAAAGAATACTGGAATCAGTGAATGTTTCCCAGCAGAAAAGGAAATTTCTGAATATGAGAAAAATGATATGGTCTTTTTTTTAAAAAAAAAGGCAGTTAGTGGGTGATAAAGAGTGTTAGAAGCACTTAATATTTTCAATATTTGCTTTGAAAATTGGATAAAATCCATACCACTGATAAAACAGTCTTTTTCTAGAAGCTAATTGGGTAGTGCCCTGCAGAGACTGATGTGCTTCCTTAGAGCAGACAGAAAGCTAAGACCCCAAGAATCCAGGGAATACATCTTGGTGGTGTAGAGTAAGGGTTTCATTGCTGCCTGAGACATGGAGCTGCAGCCATGGCCCCCTACACATGCCAAGGTGGCCAGAGGATGCCTTATGTTTGGGGAAAGAGGTAAAACTAGAAAGGTCCTTTATTCACCTGACTCCTCAATCTGAGTTTGTAAACACCAACCATTAAGTCCCTGACCCAAGGATTCCATCTTAGGACCTGCCTTACTGTAAAGTAAAAATGGAAGTAAAGTAAAAATGTAAGACATTTCAAATTAGCAGGAAGTGAAATGAGATCTTTTCCTGCAGTGTGTGCAAATACCAACCCTTAGTGGACCAAACAGGAGACTTAAATTAGTGAAGGTAGGCGAATATCGGACCTGGGAGGAAGTGATGGGCTATCCAGAGAGCCTGTTCCTGGCTAAGGGGCATCGACCGCTCAGTTAGAGCCCATGATGGCGCTGGGGGAATTTTGGAGAGAGATCAGAATTCCAGATGTTGATGTGAAATTGCCTGATTTGTAAATGTTGGCGTCCAATTCAAATTTAAAAATCGAACAAAGTGAAATAAAAAACTTTTTGTGTTGGCAGACAAAACCGGCCTATGAGGCAGGTGCAACTAGCTAGCCTTCAAATTGCAATCTCTGTGTCACTGCTTTAAAAAATCCCTGTACTTGGAGAGAAAGAAAAGCTCGCTGATCACCATTTTCTGTTTGAAAAGAGTTTAGTGTCTTAAAGTAGGCCTTAATTACTCATCTGTTCTTATTTTATACAAGCCCTGCTCAGGGTCCATTTTACTTTGGATTGAGTATTTTCTGAGCTGTGAAATGCTCTCAGAATCCTTAGTCATTTAAGTTCTGCCCTGAAGGTAGATTTTATCATAAAGCTATCTTTAATTCCTTTTCCCGTAAGCCATCACCCACGTATTTTTGAAAGTTCATCAATATAAATGTTTGTGTCTGTTTTATTTATCATGTTTAGAAGGGGGAAAAGATTGATTACAAGGGTCATAAAAGTAATGATGCGTTTTAATGAAAGCATGTATTTTATAGATAAAATAAACTTTAAAAAATAACTTGAAGCTGGTACCCAAATTAATGAAATGAAATGACCTTCAGAAAGTAATTTCTTTATTTTCAGGTCATTTGAGCCCTTTGCCTGTTTTTATTTATTTATTTATTTATTTTTGCGGTACATGGGCCTCTCACTGTTGTGGCCTCTCCCGTTGCGGAGCACAGGCTCCGGACGCGCAGGCTCAGCGGCCATGGCTCACGGGCCCAGCCGCTCCGCGGCATGTGGGATCTTCCCGGACCGGGGCACGAACCCGTGTCCCCTACATCGGCAGGCGGACTCTCAACCACTGCGCCACCAGGGAAGCCCTATTTATTTATTTTTAATTTGATTTTTTATTTTGGTTTGGATGATTTTAGTTACTCTGGGTGCTCTATAAAACTAAACATTTCTTATGAGCCTAGTAAAACTCTAAGTTTTATCATAGTTATTATATTTTAACTGTATATAATCCAAAGGACTTGTTGCTATGGATAAGTGCTTGAACATTTTCTTCATTTAAAATATATTTATTGAGTACCCAAAATAGGCTGGGCTCTGTTCTGGGCACCAAATTTCCTGCTTTCATGTAGGTTACATGATTTCATGTAGGTTACATGATTTCATTTAGTTTTCAGTTTGGGAAAGCCAATAATAAGTGAATTGGTTTTAGTTGAAATCCAGCTTGGAAAATGGAAAGAAGTGCAGGACTTTCAAATACAGGGAATTTAACCTGGGAAGATTGTTGCATTGCTGCTAGAAGAGCTGGGAAGTCAAACAGGATGCCAAGGAAACCCAAAGATAAACAACAGTAAGAAACTGTTATTACCCCTAGGCCTGGTCGGACAATGTGAGGATGCAGAGTTTCCACTGCTGGAAGCTGAGGCCCTCCAGGGGGCTGCCCTCCAGTCTTCTGCCAGTGCTTGCCATTGACCAACCCTGAAGCTAGAGGGCAAGACAGCCCAAGAAATAGAGGAGGCTGTGGGAGTATCCAGTTGAGGGTTGGTAGCTTTGACGTGAGGTTTAGGATATAGTTTGTGAATAGCCCAATCAAGAATTACTAATTTACGAGATGCGAGTGCAAGGGAAAGAGGAGAGTCCGAGTTGACATGTAGGTTTGGGCCTGATTCCTAGGTTTTGGTGGATGGAGTTGCCATTCACTTAGATGGTGAAGCCTGGCAGAGGGAGCAGATGTGGGCAGAAAATCATGAGTTCTGCTTTAGACGTGTCAAATTTGAGATGCTCCTTAGACTCACCAGCGAAGGTGTTGAGCAGGCAGTTGGATATATGCGTTTGCAGCTCATGAGAGAAGTCAGAGACTCCATCAACATACGGAGGTTGTTTATCAGCCATGGAACTGAGATTGACCATCTGAGGAGACAGACGAGAGAAAAGGAGGCTGAGGGGCAAACCCCCCTGTAGTTCAATAATTAGAAGTCGGGGCGGGGGTGGCAGTGATGGTAAGGTGGTCAGTAAAGGGCAGTTTCGCTATAGAATCCCAGAGAAGAGAGTGTTCGAAGGAGGCAGGGCATTCAACCAGGCACATGCCACTGAGACGAGGACCGCGAATTGATCATGGCAGATGGCCAGGGAAGGGCCTTTCTGATCATTACAGGGCCTGGTTTAGTGGAGTGGTGACAGAGGAAGCCCAGCTGAAATGAGTTGAGGAGAGAGAGTGAAGAAGTAGAAATAGTGGTTTTGAACAAGTGTTCTGTGGAATTTTGCAGTGAAAAGGAGTGTTCAGGATGAGAGTGGCATTTGGCATCTTAACTACTCACTGGGAGTTAAAGACAATGGGAGAATGCCTCCAAAAATTCTGGGGAAAAATGATTTCGAACCTTGAATCCTATGTGGAAGCAAACCATCAGTTATGTGTGAGGGTAGAATGAAGATAGTCGCAGACATGCCAGGACTGAGACTGTGCCTCTGAGGCACCCTGTCTCAGCCACCGAGGATATTCTCCACCAAAATGAGGTCATAGACCCAAAAAGAAGACATGAGATCCAGGATACGCTGGAAACATCATAGAAATAGACAAAAGAAAGTCCTGGGACACTTATGCAGCAGTTTTTGAGAGTAACCACAGCTGACTGGAACAGGAAGATAGAGTCCAGGAGACAGAAAGATACTACTTGGGTAGAGGGTGGGAGAGAAGACTAGAATGGGTCCACAATCTTGTATGAAAGACCAAATGAACTACACAGAGAACTATGTGGAAGACAAAATTGAGGCATTTTTGCAGATAAATTTGAATATTTGGGAAGGATTAGAGATAGAGACATTGAAGTAAATGAAAAACAAGACAATTTTGTAGTTAAGAAAAACACAAAATTGCCCAAGAAATGAAGTGTAATATAATCATAATACATCTAATATTGCTTAGCAGTGAACTGATGATCAACTTAAAATGTTGTGAAATAACTATGCTGGGAAAATTTGGAAAGGAAAATGGGGTAGTGGAGCAAAGAGCTCAATCCTCATTTACCAAGAGGAGGATTAACAGTTGTTGCCTAACCCTGGTAAAGCAGACACAGTTTAATGTTATTATTTAGAAATAGGGAGGTCAGTATTATAATGTAGCCCGAAGAATTGGAAGTTGTTGCCCTGTGGTGTAAGACTAGGGAGTGGGACCACCAGGGCTATGTTTTGTTTTAAGCCTTTACCATTTGCACGTGTATCTTCTTTTTAATAAAAATAATAATTCTTACTTCTCTCCTTAAATGTCTTTAAAAAAATGTAAAGAAGTACTGAGAAGAGATATTATTTATGCACTATTTGGTTGACACTTCTCTTTTAATACTTATTACATTTTTACCTCTTTTAATTCTTTCTTGTGGATTTGTTTTATTTTCCGTATGAGACCAGGAGTTCTCAAAGTTTTGTTTTCCTGAATTGTTACTCACAACAGTGGAAAATAACTCTTTTGTGCTAGTAGGTTGTTTAAAAATGTAGACTCTTAGTTGTTTTATTTCTGTGGCATCTAGTAGGCACTCAAAATTTATTTTTTGTTGAATTTAGTTGATTGATGACTTGTTTTAAGCTGGTTTTAGGATCTAGAGTAAAAAATTCCCTTATAATTAGATGCCCTAATTTTCACTAAACAGGGAGATGGATGATATGTTTTAGATTCTTTGGCCCTTTCTTTATTAATCTTGTCTAAGACAAAGGTCAACTGAACAAACTATTTCATTTCACAGGTGAATTGATTTAGCGGTCAGAGGTGTATCTGGTAGCTAAACTTCTTGGGGCCTATGAAAGTGCAGGGTGAGTCGTGGGATGATTGTTTTATAGTATAAGTAGTTGATTGATAATACCTGCCCTCAACCTCTCCAGGAAAAGGTAGTATTTTTCATGCTTTGTATTGTCAGACTCTAGCGCTTTAATGACAAATTTGTTTGAGTGCCTGAACAGATCTAATGCTCCTTCCGGAAGGTAGTTTGGTACTACTGGCAAGTGTGTTCATAGCTGTCCATGAGGACAAGGATGTGTTAGTCTAAATAACATTCATATTGTCCAGGCAATCTATGGGTGGATCTTACCATTTGGTGAAGAGCTGCACCCTTGGAAATTGTATATTTATTCATTTGCTATATAAACATTTGAGTCCTTTTTATATGCTTGGCACTGTGCTGGGTTCTGGGGTTATGGAGTAAGAAGCCAAACATGCTCACATCTATTAAAGAAAGACAAATAAGCCATGTATAAGAAGCATGATAATAGAAGCATCACAAAGGATGCTTGAAGAAGATTTCTATCCCAATGTAATAAATCTCTTAGAGAGTAGAATTTCAGGTTTCAGGTGACTCTTCTGGTCAAGAGGAGGGCTACAAATCACAGTCCATTTTTGTTACCTAAAGCAAATTGATACTTTAATCAACAAGCCTCAAAGTACCTGAACTGCAGAAAAAGGCCATGGATATCAATCTTGAGAACTCTCTTTGTGGCTTCATGCTAAACTTCTGTTCCTCCAGAAGAGACTCTCTCAGTTCTAGTACTGGGTCAAGTCCAGGTTTTAGAAACCTCCATGTCTGTTCTGTAATACTATACCTCTGTGTAGAAATGTCTTCACAGAATCAAAATTTTAACATTAGGTTTTTGACTTTTATCAAAGATGGGCTTGAAAAATACATAGACGCTTCTGGGTCTTTGTAAAACTACATTTGAGGTCTAACCATTAACATTTTCCTTCTTTTTCCCTAAAAATTATAAGTGACAAATTTATTCAGGTTTCAGATTCCCATTTAGCAGGACAGTACCCAGTCCCTTGTGAATGAGTAAGTGAATGAATTACTAAATATTGAGTATTCTATGTGCCAGAGTCTGTGCTAGGTGCTTGACACATTATCTTATTGATTCCTCTGATAACACACTTTTATGTTACAAAAGCTATTAATAAAATAAATCTCAAAATAATTATGCTTCTTTTTTTTTACCTTTCTGCAAGAAATATGACTGCTTCCTTGTGCTGAGTTCACAGGCACAACTATACACACTCTTCCAACACTTCCGTTCCCCTCCCCCCTCCATATGCATCTGTATGTACAAACACACACACACACACACACACACACACACATGGCTTTTCTTACTTGGCCTTATTTCCTTTTTGGAAATATATGGAGTATAAGTAATAAAGGACTAGACAGATTCCAGTTGTACATTGCTGCCATGTGCCTTTTATTCTGCTCTGTTTATTGTTATAAGGGATTGGTTTAGGAACAACTTTTTAAACTTTTAAGGGACATATTTTCAATATGTATCATTGAAACATGCAAATATCTCTGAAACCAATACCAATTTGCACTGTTTTTAAATATGAAGGAAATGCTATTATTGGCCATGAGTGGTGTATGTGTTATTTGATCTTATTTCAACAATAACAATGGTATCATACATGCCATTAGGTTGTATTTTTCAACCATTATTTGTTTCACTCTGCCCATCTCAGAAATAGAAACAATTAGGGTGATCATGAAATATGTAGATTCATTAAGTATAGCAATATCCAATAGGATTCCAAATTAAACTCAGTTAACATCTTTTTTCCCCCTTCATGTTCAAGTCTACTGAGCAGAGAAGCTGGGTTTTTCATGTGCTTTGAAGCTTTATAGTATTCTTTTTCCTTCTTGTCTGAACTCCTCTCCCTCAAATAGATTTCTTTCAGTTTTGTTTATCCAAATTTAGTTGCCTTAGTTCTCGAATTCTTAAAGTGCCTTAAGTGGAGCAGATGGCTTCCTAAATACAAGACAAGTAAATTTCACTGTACCTGCAGAACAATAAATCTGCCATAGTCTGGAATAGTGGCACATTTCAGATCGAAGATAGTTTGGATCCTGAGGTGATTTTATGAAGCAACTTGGTTTTCTCACTGGGTAGACCCTTTCATCTTCTGAAACTAAACAATGGTCCCAACATACCTTAGTAAACCTCCAGTGAATTCCCAAGGGACATTTTACAATGCAAAGCTGAAAAACTAAAAACACAGAAGATTTTGGAGCATCTTCCCTGCAGTCTGCAAGGCAGTTTCGGAGAACCACAAATCCGCATTAGTCGTCTTTTCAGAATTTGGGGGATTTGGGATTTGGAAGCAGCCTCACATACTTTGGTCTTTATCTTCAATCACATTATGTGACAGGTTTCAAAAGGCAAGCAATGTTATTTGTCTTGAAAAACACTGCCCTGCATATTGGGAGTGCAGGCAGGTAGGAGGGGATTTCAGACAAAAGGGTAGGCTTTTTCTGCTGGGGATTGATTTTGAAATTTGAAGTTCACAAATGCAAGCTTATGCCACAAAAGCTCCTTATGGTTTTAAAATGTTAACAATTTTCAGGGCTAAATAAGCCAATAAGGAAGACCTTCAAAAAGGTTTCTCTTTGTCCAGTGTATCCCCCAGGAAAATCAAGATAACTGCTGTTCCTTTATTTTATTGGATTCAAGCAACCATGTGAAAAGCTATGTATTCACCAAGTAAATATTGACCAGGTAATTACAGAGTAAATATTATGTTATGACACAATAAGCAGCAGATAGTTATTTCTGGCTTGTGAACTGCTATCTTCTGGTCCTGGCCTAACGTTGAAAATTAAATGGTGATTATGTTTCTAGTATCTTTCAATACGCTTTCCAAATATTGTACCTGATAGTGGAGTAGTATAGGTGGTAATGTCTTCTACGTTAACGTTATTTTATGGGTCAACCTAATTTGGTTCTCTCTGCAATTTTTTAATAATGATAACCAAAATAATACTCTTTATAATGTTTTATAATTTTGAAAGGACTTTCACATATACCCTCTATCAGTAGGCAATAAATAGATTATTCTTCCGGACTAAAGTATCCTAGAATCCAGAAATATTACCAGAGTTGTTTAAGTTCATGCTGTTGAACCTGCCAGAGGGGGGCTGATGCATAATTTTCTGATTCCTTGGCCACTGTGGTTTCCATTTATTCATGTTCCAACAAATACGTATGGATCAACCATTGTATGTCAGGCATTGGACTAGGCGGCTGAGGATCTGCTACAGCTACAAATGCAGTGTCGTTTATGACGCCGAAGGAGAATTGGCCGGTTAGTGCCCACCTTACTGCAGGAATGTGGAGTTCAGGGCAAAGCACCTGGAACAGAATGGACTATAGTGTGGGAGGGTTAGTTCACAATATGGTTTATATCCATTTGTCATTCTGATTGGCCCTGTGTCAGTAGGATTATCAACTATAAAAGAGTAACCTCAGCCAAATAGAGTAAGAAGCCTGGAAGTCTGGAGTGCAGACTTCAGCAGTGCCATCAAGGAAGCAGAGTCCTTCTCCTTTCCAGTTCTACTATCTTTTCCAATGCTAGAAAATGCTTTGGGGCCACAGACCTATCGAATGCTAAGACCTGCCCCTTCCAGCCATGGCTAATAAAAATTACAGGTCAGGGTGCAGCAGATGGGGCTTTTTCAAACACGCAGGACTCAGCATCGTGAGGCCCTTAATGAAGCTAGACTGCGGGCTTCAGGCAGAAAGCCCCTCCTTTAGCAAAGTGGTATTTCCCTCTATCTCTGTTTGCAGACTGCTAGCTCTACACTGGTTCATCCCTCTCTTTTAGGACGTGGTCAGCAGATGCCAACTTTATGGAGAATTTCCCTGCATATCTTCTAACACTATTTTAGGTACTGCCTGCTCCGCATTCTGCATCCAGCAGGTGACTAGTGTGACCAAATGTCTTACCAGTGCCTTTTAAAGGCTAGCAGCTTCCCCGTCCTCAGTGAGCTGATTTCATAATTCTCACTTTCATTTACCAGATTCTGTGTTATTTGGACCTGAGATGGCTGTGAATGCCCCACGTGTGACCAATGCCCTACAAAGAACCAGCTTCACATTCGAATAAAAAGAATAAAGCAAAAGAGACAGCACTGCTTCTGTTTTATCAGTCAGAACGGAGTTGCTGTAAGAGTTTCTAAGAAAGTGAGATTTAGAAGACAACAGGGGGTGAGAATGGGCACTGAAAACCTAGTACCTGCCTCAAACATCCAGCATCTGAACCTTTCTTATGTTTCCAATGTTCCTTGGGGTTCCTCGTGGAACTAGAGCTCAATCAATCAGATCCACCCACCCACCCAAGACATTAAACTGAACATTAGTGATATGAAGAGATGAGGACAGTGCAGAAGCCATTCTGGTAAGGGTGGTGGTGACGTGTGCCCATTTCCCAGGGACATCAGACAGAAGTAACAGTTCTTGCAAACAGCATCCAGGCCCAGCATTCTTGGTGTCTGTCACGTGAGCTGTTGTTACGGTTACCCGAGATGGTGGCGATTGCATCCTACTAGGATAGGTGCTACAGCACAGTTTGGGGCATTGTTCTGGTTCCCTGCTTTCATTCTCTGGTCATTCTGGGCATTCCGTGAAGTCCCCAACATCACTGAATGAACTCTGATTCTACTTGAATGAATCAGAGTTATTTCAGCCATTGCAGTGTAGCACCCTGACTGAGAAAAGGGTATAGTATAGCCTTGGTGGCTGCTAGAATGTAAGAGGACCAAGGAAGGCAGGGAAGAGTAAAACATGACTCTTATTCCAAGGCCAGGCAACTACAAAAATGATAGTATAATTAAATTAAGTTCTAATAGGGAGTAACACGGAGCAGAAGTTGTCAAGTTGAGGGTGATTGTTGTGGGACATCCCAGTGGAAAATATCTAGCACATGGTGGTGAGAAGTGTCAAGAGCTTGTAAGAGGAGTTAGAGTTAAGTATATAAGGAACCTGAGCTAGACCAGACTCAAAAAGTTAGCACTGGTTTACAAGGTTGATGAGAATAATAAAGTACACTTAGTTTAAATGATCTTCACTCTGGGTTTTTATTGAAATAGCAAATAAGCAGAGGATATATGAGATCAGGATACAGGTAAATGAGTGGACCCAGGTCCCAGATGATTCCTCATTTCCTTTTGGAGGTGAGTCTTTAATTCAGTGGCCAATGGAGTCATCATGGAAAGAGAAATCTTCCAGGCCAGAGAAGGACAGAGCAGTGTACTTAGTTTTTATGCTGTTGGGCTGGTGGAGGTCTCACGTCAGTGTGCTACGGGCTACCCAACACCATATAAAGGAATCCTGGCTGTGCTACAGTGATGTACTTTTGTGTTCTGCTTCCTGCTACATCTTTGGGCCTATAGCAGGCCTGACCCTGGTCTATCAGAGGAGTCTAAGCATTCTGTTTAGCTGAACTAAACAGATATCCTGACACTAGAAGATAAGGCTGCGGTAATGGTAATCAGCTTAGAACCTTGTTGTGGCATTAAACATCTGTTAATTATGAAGAGCACAAGAGCCAGAGTAAAGAGCATCTTTATTAAGCTGGCAGGGTCTGTGAGTATTGGACAGCAGAAAAGAGATAGTTGCAGTGACCTCAGGGCTTAACTGTTAGGGATCATAGTTTTTCACTTGATTCACTAGTGGCATATCTAACGGTATTGCTAGAATTTGCTCAAGAGATAAATTGTGCAGCTAAATATAATGTCAGGTATAAAATATGAAAGAAGACAGCTAAGAGCATATTCTGAGTTGCCCAATTGGGAGATGGGGTCAGCATACACATGGCAACAGTTCTGGTTGAAATGTCTAGAGTCAGTAAAGCTTCCTCCCTGCATATCTAATGATTGTTGTATGATTTCCAGAGATGTTTCTTGATTTAATCCCTGGAAAACTGCTTGCATCTTTCAGATCAGCAGAGCGAATTTGAATTAGGTTTCACATTTTGACAATGGTTATGGAAGAGCTTGGCTAACTATTTATAGTCTGGGTTCAGAGCTAGGCTGCATTTCCCAGAGTCCTTTGCAGTTAGGTGTGGCCATGTATGTAAGTGACGTGGGCCATTTCCAGTCCTGACCCAGGGAAACTCTCATGCATGCACCTCTGTGCTCATGGAAGGAGCCTGGCCCCTAAATCACTACAGGGAGAAATGCTGCTTACTGACCAAGAACGTCTGTATTGGACCGTAGGTGAGAAATAAACTTCTCTTATGTTGAGCTGATGAGATGTTTGGGTTTCTGTGTTACCCCAACTCATGCAGACTGTTACAAAAATGTCAACAATTTAAGGCTTTGTTTGTGTTTACCTTAACTCTATGAAGTTCAACCACTGTTGAGTAAATCTAGAGCTCTAGTGACACATCTAATTAATCACCTCAAGTTCTTCTTGTCAGAACTGTTTACATTCTTCTGTGACTTGCATACCATTTCTCTGCAAAGTCTTTTATTTTACATCTTCAGGTCCTTTGGTGACTTGGGTTTAATTCTGGAGTGGAAGAGAGAAATGTGGGCTAGACTTAACTGGGCAAGTTAACCACCTATATAGTGCTTTTTAACTATGAGTTTATTCAGGGGATGTACTCAGAGTGAAAGGATAAACATCCAGAGGCTGGGCTGAGGCAGAGGCTGTCAGCACTATCTTTCCACACAGCTGTTATCAAACTGCATAGATCTGCCCTAAACTGATAATGTATCTGTATCGCAGATACTTCCTGAATATCTGACTGAACTCTGTGCTTCTTAAACTCAGTTTTAGAGAGCTAAAGATAGCGGTCTATAGATTCCAAAGACTGGCAAACTTTTTCTGAAAACAGCCAGAGAGTAAATATTTTAGATTTTGTGGGCCAAACAGTCTCTGTTGCAACTACTCAACTCTGCTCACCTCTTGAAAGCAGCCACAGACGATATGTAAACAAACGGGTATGGCTATGCTCCAAGAATTTCTTTCCAAAAATAGGTGGTGGGCCTTCGTTTGTGAACCCCTGCACTAGATGTCCAAATTTCATGTCTGGATTGAGCCAAGCCATCAAGGGGCATTTCTTTGGTCCCTCTGGAATCAGGTTTACTGAATTGTGCTTTTGTCTTACATACTCAGCTTGCCCTGAGGGGCAGGGTAAGAAGCAATTGTCTGGACTGGATATCATGTTTCTTGATCATAGGGAGCTTAACTGTCACAGGATACAGTGTCTCCTTTAGGGTGATCTGCTATTCTCCTAAAAGCAGTGACCCCCCTGAGTACCTGGAAGTTCCTATCTATGGACAAAGTAAATCTTAGATATGATTATCTCTTTGCTTTGGTGGCAGAGAAAGTCAAGGAGCTTCAGCCTTCCATCAGTCACATATGCCATCTGTGTGCTGATGCCATCCTTGCCTTTATCTTGAGCATCTACCATTTGCAACATGATATGGGCTGGTTTACAGTGGAGGACAGGGTGGGTGTGGCCCCCGCCTTTATAGAGCACATGTTCTTTTCAGCTTTATTTTCCATTCATTCTGGTTTAAACAAAATACTTAATTCTTTTAAAAAACATATTGGATTCTATATGTCTCTGTGAGGTACATGAAATCCTCATTTGGAGTGAGGGCAGGTATATATAGAGAAACAGACAAATGATCTGTTTTATATGCCATAGAGTGGAATAGACCTTGTTCTACTACTTCCTACTTGTGAAATTTGTTTCCCTAGTTCCCTAGTGTTATAGACTCATTATGTCTTTATGTCGGCTCTTCTATAAACTGTGGGTCTGAGTCTCAAAATTTTATTATCCACATAAGGAATAGTAAGGTTATGGCATAACTCTTCTATTATTTACTAGTTAACTGTTCTATTCCACCTGAAGAAACTATTAAAACTCACATAAGGTATTGGAAGCGCTTGGTCAATAGGCCCAGTCTTTGGTTCTGAGCTTAGTAATTGTACGTGTGCTGAATTCTTGCTACGAGTTCCAGGACTTTAATGCTCACCTGGAACGTTTACCACAATAAATAAACAAACAGAGGAGGCTATTGACAAGGAAGTTCCAGACTTTGTCCACTTGGATTAAGGGTTCTGAATTTGGGCTATAAATGGGTTTTAGAGAATCCATGAACCATCTATATCATATGCAGAATTTCATATTGTAATGGGATAGAAACTATTTTCTGGAGAGAGAGTCCATTGTTTCCATGGGCAGTCTCAAGGACAGCAGGTTAAGATGGTCTAAATGGTTTACATCAGTGCTTTTTAAATGATCTATGCTGACGTGCCAGTTTCTTCATTTTTAAAAAATTTATAACTTAGGTAGATCACTAAAAAATACAATAAAATGAATTTGTAGAAAAACAAAATGCTGGGTGCTGCAGCAGTGTCAGATTACTATGTAAGTTTCTAAATGCTTACTCCTAATTTCTGTAACTGGATATTAATTGGATATATAAATTGATGGAAGAAAGAGTTAAGGGTTACTCTGAGAGTTCTAGTTTGGCAGCTGAATGGTGATGACAAAGAAGCAAATTTGGGTAGCAAAATAATGAGTTTAGTTGGGACATACTAAGTTCAAAGTATTTGCATGACACTCATGTGGCTATTACCACGGATTCAGTAGTTTTTGTATATATGTTAGAAACTCAGGCTATAGATAGAGACACTGACCCGGAAGTCATCAGGAATGGTTGAAGCCATGGGAGCAGATGATTCTCCATTAGGAAACAGTATAAAGTGAGGAGAAAAGAGGGTTAAAGGTGGTATTCAAGGAATACTGATATTTAAGGAATTCACATCAAGAAGAGACATTCAGAGAAGCAGGAAGACAAAGTTTGGAATATTGTAGAAGTTAAAGAATAGAGTTTCCAGAAAAGAAATGTAAGATTCTACCTAGAGGTCCAGTGAGACATTCAAAAAGAGGTCACTGGGGCTTCCCTGGTGGCACAGTGGTGAGAGTCCACCTGCCGATGCAGGGGACATGGGTTCATGCCCCGGTCCGGGAAGATCCCACATGCTGCGGAGTGGCTGGGCCCGTGAGCCATGGCCGCTGAGCCTGCACGTCCGGAGCCTGTGCTCCGCAAGGGGAGAGGCCACAACAGTGAGAGGCTCGTGAACTGCAAAAAAAAAAAAAAAAAAAAAAAAAAAGAGGTCACTGGATTTGGATATTGATACATGGATAGCAGTTTCTGAGAGGTGTTGGGGGCAAGGAAGAAGCCAATTTCAGAAATTTGAGGAGTAAATGGGAGGTGAGCAAATGGGATTGGGATAAAGAAAACCACTTTTTAAGAAAGTTGAGTAAAAAATGTTTTTCTACAATGTAGGTAAAAATATGATATTTTTCATGAGGAGAGGCAAAGTTAGACAAAGAAGAAGCAACTAGATGAGAAGACAAGAGAAAGAGCAGCATCAGATAGCTTGGTGGCAAGAGGGGAGGATGAGAACCACGGGACCCAGGTCAGCCTTGGCAAGATGACATTGGTACCAGTTCTCTTTGCTGCTTTACACATGGCCACATTCCTACCTGTTGATTTGCTAGTTGTTCTCTATATGGCTGTAAACTGGTTAGCTTGTATCCTATCATCTTCATATTTTTGCTGAAACCTAAAAATGAAGTATGGGAAGGCATTGTGGAGAGAGTTGCCTGATTGGATATTTGAATCATCTTAGCCCTGAGTCCTGCTTTATTTAGTCTCATCTGTTTTGCTCGTGACATGAATGTCTAACTCACTCTGAGCACTTGGCAAAATGGTTATTTTCAAAACTAAATTGACCCAGTATTATCATAGTTTAATATAGAAGCAGGTATAGTTTGGTTATGGTGAGATTTGGCAAGTTGGTCATGGTGAGAATACATGCTCTTTTGGTTTCAGACGACATCATATAGTTATCTTATACGTGACTGATTTTTTGAGCACTTTTAATCCTTCATAATTTATTTTCACTGTCTAGAATTCCTGCAGAAAGAATGCTTCATATTTAAGGTACCTTAACAGCAACTGGTACCCAGTTCAGTTCAATGTAGTCTCTATGAGATATATATATATAGTTTAATCATGTAGGCATTTATTTTATTTTACTTTTTTAACATTCAAAAATTCTTTTTTGTAATTTACCATGTTATTTTTTCATTGCCCAAACACCAGCTTTATTAAATCTTACTATTTTGCCTTACTTGTTTCAAATCTTTTTTTTGTTTTGTTTTTTTGCAGTACGCGGGCCTTTCACTGTTGTGGCCTCTCCCGTTGCGGAGCACAGGCTCTGGACGCGCAGGCTCAGCGGCCATGGCTCACAGGCCCAGCCGCTCCGCGGCATGTGGGATCTTCCCGGACCGGGGCACGAACCCGTGTCCCCCGTATCGGCAGGCAGTCTCTCAACCACTGCGCCACCAGGGAAGCCCTTTCTTTTTTTTTTTTTTTAACATCTTATTGGAATATAATTGCTTTACAATGGTGTGTTAGTTTCTGCTGTATAACAAAGTGAATCAGGTATACATATACATATATCCCCATATCTTCTCTCTCTTGCCTCTCCCTCCCACCCTCCTTATCCCACCCCTTTAGGTGGTCACAAAGCACTGAGCTGATCTCCCTGTGGCTGCTTCCCACTAGCTATCTATTTTACATTTGGTAGTATATATAAGTCCATGCCATTCTCTCACTTCATCCCAGCTTGCCCTTCCCCCTCCCTGTGTCCTCAAGTCCATTCTCTATGTCTGTGTCTTTATTCCTGGCCTTCCCCTAGGTTCTTCATAACCATTTTTGTGTTTTTTTGTTTTTGTTTTAGATTCCATATATATGTGTTACCATATGGTATTTGTCTTTCTCTTTCTGACTTACTTCACTCTGTATGACAGACTCTAGGTCCATCCACCTCACTACAAATAACTCAATTTTGTTTCTTTTTGGCTGAGTAATATTCCATTGTATATATGTGCCACATCTTCTTTATCCATTCATCTGTCAGTGGACACTTAGGTTGCTTCCATATCCTGGCTATTGTAAATAGAGCTGCAATGAATATTGTGCTACATGACTCTTTTTGAATTACGGTTTTCTCAGGGTATAGGCCCAGTAGTGGGATTGCCGGGTCGTAATGGTAGTTTTATTTTTAGTTTTTTTTTTAGGGAACCTCCAACTGTTCTCCATAGTGGCTGTATCAATTTACATTCCCACCAACAGTGCAAGAGGGTTCCCTTTTCTCCACACCCTCTCCAGCATTTATTGTTTGTAGATTTTTGGATGATGGCCATTCTGACTGGTGTGAGGTGATACCTCATTGTAGTTTTGATTTGCATTTCTCTAATGATTAGTGATGTTGAGCATTCTTTCATTCAGTTGGCAATCTGTATATATTCTTTGGAGAAATGTCTGTTTAGGTCTTCTGCGCATTTTTGGATTGGGTTGTTTGTTTTCTTGATATTGAGCTGCATGAGCTGCTTGTAAATTTTGGAGATTAATCCTCTGTCAGTTGCTTCATTTGCAAATATTTTCTCCCTTTCTGAGGGTTGTCTTTTCATGTTCTTTATGATTTCCTTTGCTGTACAAAAGCTTTTCAGTTTCATTAGGTCCCATTTGTTTATTTTTGTTTTTATTTCCATTTCTCTAGGAGGTGGGTCTCTATGAGATATTAAAAATAATCGATGTGAGGCCTGGGTAGAGGCTAATAGCAGAAGGATATAGTAGCCCATTGTTTCTAACCATTTGCCTCATTTTTGGTGTATCTATTGACAGCATTCACAGATGAGGCCAAAGATGGAATGTGCTTGGAGCCTATGCTGCTTCTAGGCCCCGGCTGAAGCAGTCTTTAAATCACACTTCCAAAGTACAATTACCAACAATGAATTTATACATCATAAAGATGGGGGAAAGCAGAAAATGACTTTCAAAAGACACTCTCTAGAGACACAGTCTGTATTACTCCTAGGAAGCCTTCCTGCTTTAGGAATCTGCCACCCTTGATTTCACCTCATTGCCACTAGTTCCAGCTAAGCTCAAGTAAACAGACCTCCTTTTACTGTGACTGTTCCTCAGAGAACCAAACTATTGCTTTATTATTATTTTTTGATTGGTGGGAGGCTGTAGGGCTATAGGGGTTTGGGGTAGACCTAATAAGACTGTTCTGCAAAGATCATTCTGTTTTCTCGTACTTCTAAACCCACTTGATTATAATCACAAAGGGAAAGACAGTGATGCCCTGTGTTGGTGTTGAAGAAAAACACTGACCAGACAGAAAGTCTTCCCCACAGCCAAACTGAGCTGTAATGACTGTGCTTTTTATTTCTTCCAGGAAAGAGTAATATAATTGGTCCCTGTAATACAGTAAACAGTTTGTTCATTCTTTGCTCAGTAGAAGATGTTTATTTGGGAACTATGTCTCACAGAATAAACTGACTTTGGGATAAAGACTGGGAATAGACTAGTTTCTAAATAAATCTTAATAAATACATCAATAAAATGAACGTAGTAAGAAGAATACATAATACAATTAAGAATATTTTAAGTACCTTTACATATGATAATTTACAGGTGGTGATTACATTAGAACACATCTTGGGCTGATTTTCTCAAGGGCATCTATGTGAAAAACAAACATTTGTGAATTAGAATTTCTGTCATGGAGTGGAAACAAGAAGTAAGAACATGTTTTCAAATGTGCAGTAAAAAGATCAACCGCTCCTCTAAAGACCTGACACTGACATTCATCTTAGTACATAAAAGAGAAAATACGCTGAGGATGGGAAATGCAGGAGCTATAACAACAGCTGGAGAGGTGACTGTTATTCTAACAGATGGCTTGTGTGTGAATTTGGCGGGAAAGTTATTCGCAGAATTAAGACAGCAGCATTAGTGTTGGGTTCTCTTATTTTAAAATGTCAACAGCTCTATGAATGCAGGAAAATTTGGGGGATTTTATTTTGCAGGAAGCCAATGTAGTAGCTGCAAAAGTAATATCACCAGAATGAAATGCATTAGGGAACGTGAGCAACACAGGTTGGTACTTTAGTCTGAGTAATTCAACCAGTCCTGAAAAGGATAATATCTCATTTGAATGACAGGCAAAGGAATTCAAAAGGATAACAGTCATTGTTTTTGTTGTTGTTATGGTTGTAGTTGCTTGTTTGTCATTTTTTTATTAGTAGTATTAAGCTAAGGCAGTTTTTAAAAACTTATTTTGAATATCATTTTATACAGTTGTAAATCTGGACTCATTCATTCCTTCGTGGATTTTAAACGATGTGTTCTGCATGACTGACAAAAGTAACCTGTACTTTAACTAGTGAACCCCTTGTAAGGCATCCTTGCATATTAAGATGGAAAGATATATAAACAGAACTTGATAAAATTGCAAGAACTTGTATTTAAATTTAATTTTTTCTGCAAGTGCGGTTAGCATTATTTTTTTTCCACTAGTTTCTGACATACTATTTTTGAGGGAGAAAAAAATGTTTTTGCTACCATGGCAACAGTATCCTTCTCTTGCTTTCCATCACAAACCATAGTTTCTGAGCATAACTAGGAAAATTGAAATGTGGGGAGCTCAAAATGATAAGGTCAAGCATGGTAAGCATTCATCTAAATGAATATTTGTGTCATTGTTCTTGTGCTCACAGTAAGACTGCAACTTTCAAGGTCAACATATTCCTTCACAGTTTTCACAGCAGGACTCATAAAAGATTATTGCCACTTACTGGGCAACTACTCTTTTCACTAAATGTCTTATTAGCATGATTTTTCAAAGACGATAAGAAATTAAAACACTCCATAGTACAGTTTATTTTATGGTGTTGAGGAAATGTAATACAAAGAAAGGGCACACATTCTAGTGAATTTCAGAAAAGAAATGATCTGCTACTTGACCCAGAGTATGTGCTGGGGGAGGGAGAATTACAAAGGCTTAGAGAGAAGCTGATGGAGCTCATTCTATTATTTGTTTCAGGGGTGATTCTGAAATGATGCTTCTCTCTGTGATGCCCTTGCAATCATGATATTCTTTTTATTTTCCTTGATCTTTCACAGCTTGTGGATATTTCAGCCTGCAAGGTAAATATGTTTTTGCTCCGTGGCCAGTTTTAAAAATCCTCTCTGGCTCTGCTATTACACCAGATAAAAACAACAGAGCCTTTGTTGCCCTTTGGCATGATTCACACCTCCTCTCTCTTCAGCTTTTCCTTAATCTCTGTCTATATTGACTTGAGATCTGGAACCTCTTTGCCTAATCCTGTTTGGATGGCCAATCAGATTCCAAACTGACTAGCCAGCTCTGATATGGTACTTGTCTCAAGTAACTGCATTTAGAAGACATGTACTGCTGGAGATATTGGGGATATTGCAGTGTCCTCTCCTGGCCTTTGGGACACCACCCTGCGCGGGTCTTCTGGACTCTCTGACTCCTGCTTATCCACAGGAGGTCAGAGAAATGTCCTTATAGGCCACAGAGTGACATGGACCTCATAGCAGATTTGCTTTTCTAGACAGATGGCTGTATATTTTTCTGCTTTGTCAAGGACACATCTTACTACATGTGGCAGATTCAAGGCTGCTTCACAGACAGAACTGATGAACCAGGAGTAATAAACTGGAGTTTACTTTCTTGTCCTTCATTATACTCAGGGTTCAAAATAATCATTGTTTCACTTTAGTATGATTACATGTCCAGGGAGAAGTTTGTTGTTCTTAACTATTGAATTGATTCTCTGTGTCAGAATTAAAGGAGTGCAGGACCTTGGGCTGAGAATTTTGGTCGTATGGCAGCAGGAATTGGCTCTTTAAATGGCTGCTTTAATGGGCCTAATCAGATCCACAGGAAAGGCTTTGTAGTGTCAAAGTGCCCTCAGCTTTGGGTCACACCAAAGCTTTAATGGCCACCTCTATCACTTACTAGGTATATATTACTTTGGATAAATTATTATTATTATTTAAAAATATTTATTTATTTGGCTTTGCCGGGTCTTAGTTGCGGCATGAAGGATCTTATTTGCTATGTGCGGGATCTTCAGTTGTGGCATGCGAACACTTAGTTGCGGCATGTGGGATCTAGTTCCCCGATCAGGGATGGAACCCGAGCCCCCTGCACTGGGAGTTCGGGGTCTTAGCCACTGGACCACCAGGGAAGTCCCCTGGATAAATTATTAAGCTTCTCTAAAATGGAGGTAGAACGCTTATGCTGGTCTAATCTGAGATGCAAGTGACATAAATGTACTAGAGCTGTATGTAGCATAGAGGACATACTCATTACATGGCTTTCCTCTCTCTAATAGGACTGAATGGGTTTGAATGGAGCTGCAGAGTAATTGCGTGTTGATATGCTTTTTCTCTTCCTATTGGAGTATCCTTCATTTAACGAATTTTACCTAAGACTGACCCTTGCATGTGGAGGATGTGCAAGTATTATTGGTTTGATTTTTAAAAATGGAATGAAATTGATTCTTAATTTTTACATCAACATTACTTAGGCAGCTGTGGAACTTAAAAAAGAAATGGACGGGTGGGGACCTTGAATTCCTCTTGCATTGGCCTAATAACTCTTGAGGCGGAATAGGGCATGTCTGAGGATGTGAAACGGCTGGCCTATGACACAGCCAGTCCATTCCTTCCAGTCTTCTAAGAATTGAGGTGAGTTGCAGCCAGATCAATTTGGCTGTGGCGATTGGTATCGATTGTGTAGATGGGCAAAAAGAATGGATTTGCCATGTCACAGAATAGTTCATTTGCCTCTGTCAGATACTGTAGTAGTCTAGGAAGAATTGCACACTGGTGAGGGTCAGGACACGAGGCCCCTTCTCCTGGTCCTTTCTTATCTTCCTCTTGCCCTGGGTGACCACCAACTAGACTGCTGCATGTAGAGGCTCCCATGGAGCAGTTGAACATATTCCTGGACTCATCTTCTCTCTAAAATTACTTCCTATACACACTACTATATATAAGATAGATAACTAATAATAACCTACTGTATAGCACAAGGAACTCTACTCAATACTCTGTAATGACCTATATAGGAAAAGAATCTAAAAAAGAGTGGATATATATATATATATATATATATATATATATATATATATATATATATATCTCCATGTCCCCTGCTTCTTGTTTGTAGAAGAGCTGACATCTCCCAGGCCTCCCTGAGTCACAAAAGAGCAGGCTCAAGCAGTTAATGATTTGGACAATAGAGTCACAGACTCTTTCAGTGTCCAATGCACTTTCCTGAGTTGTTTTACAGATAGTATCACTGCCACCAGAGGGGAAAAGCTAACTGCATGATGACCAGACTGCAGCCATGACATACGCTGCTCCATCTTGAGCAGTACTGAAACTACAGCTAGCGTGATTCCAAGAACTGGCCTCAAGAGAATGGGATTAACACTATTGCTCATAATAATCTGTATCTTTGTGGGCATCATAATAATTGTAGCTTGTTCTGCCCATATATGTAAGTGGGCAACTCAAATTGTCAGCAAAGAGAGGCTACAGATCTATGTTTGACATCTTCCACTTTAAGACTACGGTGCCCTATGTCAGCATGAGGAAGTTATAGAAGACGGACCTTTGCCCACAATCCCATAGAAACGGAATGATGTCTGACAGTGGGGATTCGTAAGTGGCTCTTTGCAGGAAACAGCCATCTGCAGGAGGCCCTTTGTCTTGTCACTTTAGCAAAGCTATATTTTAACTAGCCTCTGGCCGAAGCACACCTTTCGCATCTTTCCATCACACAGTGCCTCGCCTAACCTGTTGATTCTTTCCTTAGATTAAAGAAGTAGAAATGAAGAATAACAAACAGATGACTAGATCATTTCTCCAGCTTCCCCTTCAGTAACCTTGTGAACAAGATAGCATCTAAAGAAAGATCACAGAGTGTCAACAAGTCTGCATGCAATGGGAGACGGTGATGAATCTGACCCCCTACCTCAGTGATTAACTGAGATCACTTCCCCTTTTTCCCTTTAAAAACTTTCGAGGCCGAGGAGAATCTTCACAGTTGGTTCTGGGACACAAGTCTGCCTTCTCCCCAGGTTGCCAGTCTCCCGAATAAAGCAACCTTTCTGTCTATTACCTTATTTAAATTGCTTTCCTGTCAGGTGATTCCTGTTCATTTATTTCACCCTCACTAGCTACACATCACAAGGGAACAATAACTTTTTGCTTCACATAAGTAACTGAATCTTTTTCTTTTATTTTTGAGAAGAAAGGTTATTTTACTTTACATTTTCTAGTTTTACTGTCTACAGGGACCAAGCAATTTGATCTCTGAATCAGCAGAATGAGCCCAGTTTTCTGTATCTTGGGAAATATTGGTTGGCGTGAGCCATCTCACATGAGGGTATGACTTAGGCTCCAAAAGTAGGATACACTGGAATATGTGGCTTAATGGTATATTTGGTAAGAAAATATTGGACACATATGTTTACAAATATGCTAATTCTGTAATGGACCCAGGCAAAGAGCCTAATAACATTTTTTGATGCTCTTTACTATGTTGTTCAATCCCTTGTTTCTTCTTTTTACTTTTAATTTTTTTATTGTGAGGTGTTTATATTTCAAGTCAGAGATTCTATTTGGAGTTAAGGCTTTGAATGAACTACATAATAATGATCAAAATGTGAAGGATAGGGCTTCCCTGGTGGTGCAGTGGTTGAGAGTCCGCCTGCCGATGCAGGGGACACGGGTTCGTGCCCCGATCCTGGAAGATCCCACATGCCGCCAAGCGGCTGGGCCCGTGAGCCATGGCCGCTGAGCCTGCGCACCCGGAGCCTGTGCTCCGCAACGGGAGAGGCCACAACAGTGAGAGGCCCGCGTACCACAAAAAAAAAAAATGTGAAGGATAACCATAGTTTTGCAATCAAGACTTCAATAGCTAATTAGAGACCATCCAATTCTTTAAGATTATTATCCTCAATGTCTTGTGTTTGACAAGATACCAGGTGATTTCAAGCAAGAATCTAGAACCTTCTAAATTTCCTACTGTACTCACAGACCTGGCAAGAGCAACAGTCACAAGGCAGGTAAGGATGAGAAGTTTCATGGTTGTCAAGACCTATGGAAGAAAACAGAATAAAAAGCATCAGGTCTTACAATAAAATTTGATTCATGAAAAAAAAAAATCCTTGATTTTCCAACAGAGGAGTAGTTTCATTTGAGAAGTAGTATTTTTATTCGTTTAGTGTTTAATTTTGCTATTGATTATAAATATTTATCATTCAAATTATCTTGCTTAGTGCTTATATGAGATAAGAAATACCAATATCTTACTATACTTACTATATATATACTATATATATACTATATACTATATACTATACTTACTATACAAAGCATTTGATCCTGGAAGTGGTAATAGGGTTTTGTCAGAGGAATAGAGAAGCATCAATATTTAAATACTACTGACTTTTAAAATACTACAATTAAAAAATTTTAAAAATCCTCTTAGATCATCAGACTTGCTAAAATTGATAAACTAAAATTCACTAGGAAATGACATTTAATTTTACCTGAAATGTTTTGAAAGTGTCTTTCTCCTTTAAGTCTTTTTAAAATCATCCTGCTCTTTCAGAGTCTTCATGAAAAACACTGTTGGTGAATTATGTAGAAACTATTAAAAAAAAAAAAAAAAGGCAACCTTTCTGCTCCTACAGGCATTTGTCTCTCGAGTATTGGCTTTTGAGCTGTGAGCAGCCAAACCTGGGTTTGGTAACACTTGGGGGTACTATCATGTAAGTTTGAACGTTTGACGTTTTCTTTTACTTCCCTCTTTCCTTTGCTATCTTCTTTTCATTCTCCACCTCCCCCGCAGCCCCATTCTCATTCGAATCCTGCACCAACTTCATTTCTTACTTAGGACCATATCTCAAATTCTTTCCAGGCTTTTCTGTAGCCTATGCCAACCTTCTTGTCTGTTCTGGAAAATACTTATTTTACTTGCAGTCCTGCTGGATACTGCTGCCTGGTTTCTCTTTTTAAATGCTACTTTGATTATTTCATTCTCTGACTTAGAATCTTCTCCAGCTCTGTACATTCCAGCCTGTTATGGCACCTTTAAGAAACTCTCCCACTTGGGTGACTGATAAAGATGAGCATTTACCTTCTGTACCTTCTTGGCAGGCTTGGTGTGACAGAGATAGAAAGCAGTCCAACAAAATGCATGTTCCTCCTTTAAAGCCTGGAGTTTTCACTGAGAAGTGACAGCTGAGGCAGGGGCTACATTTTCCATGTCTGCTTAAATCCAGGTTTGGTCATTATCTAATACTTATCAAAAGAGTGTGAGCAAAAGTGGTGTGTTTGTTCTAGGCAAGGTGCTTGAGAAGTGGGTGTATCTTCCCTGGACTCTTTCTGTCCTTCTGTTGACTGGATGAGAAGACTCTGAGGCCTTGGGGGACAGTGGGACTCCAAGATGGAATGACCCTAGTAACCTGAATCACATATGGAGGAAAGACAGCAGACAGGAATATCTGCACTGAACCGTTACACGATCAGGAAGTAAATGTGATGGTTTTATATCACTGAAATTTTGGGGCTCCCTTATACCATGCCTTTACCTCTGTCTTTCTATATTCCTATAGAATATATAGGAATATTCCTAGAATTCCTATATTCCTAGAAAACCCTGTTCATACCTCTCTATAATCTGTTTTACCACATTTATAGATTAAATTCAAGCTTCACTGCTATTAAGCCTTTCTTAATGATCCCAAACCAATTTGTTCTCCAGTATCTGAATTTCTTCATTGCTTATTTTCCACATTGCTACTTTGTTCTTCTATAGTAATTATCTTTTTCTTTCTTCCTACAACAATTATATAAATAAAGTCTACTATGTTCCTATTGCTCGTAGAGCCCAAGTTGGAAAATGTGCATGTCCTGTTTCCTCTAATTTAGCATGAAGGCAATGAATATGTCTTCTACATTACTGTTCTCTTCAAAGTGCCCGGTGAGCAGGATATTATTATTTGATACTGTTTTAGTTTTGTTTCTCAGAGTTGGGATTTTGTTTTTGAGAATAAATATGCTAATTTAATCAAGCACATTGCACATCTTAATAAGAGTCTGCAGTGACTCTAAGACTGTGGTGTCCAGAATCAGTGAAGGTGCTACCTCTCAGATTCAAGAGAAGGTTTGTTTAGACTACCTCTGTGGAGCAGGCTGGGTAAATTCCCAGAATTCCATCTCCTGGTTGGACTTCTAGGTGGATTTTATTTACTTGAAACCTAAATGGCTAGGAAACAATGAACATATGGCATTTCCCATCCTCACTAAAAAGATTCCACTTTTTAATAACAGAGATCCATATTTTTCCCCCTTATCTGGAGATAGGGCTTACAGCGTGAATAGAAAAGTTGAGCTCGTCTAACTTACACTTCTGAAATAGCAACTTATTTCCCAACTATTATTAAAAATAAAGTAGGAGGAAAGAAACTTGAGACTATTGAAGACTAATGCTTGCTGTGTTTCTAGTGATATTTGGACACCAATGCCCTCACATCAAAATGACTCACATTTTCTCTTATCTTTAATAATATCACTACTTCTTTCTTTTTCCTTTTAATAGATTTCTGTATTTTTACTTTTGTTGTTGGCTGACATTGAAGAATAATTTATTTTTCTTAAAAGGAACAATCTGAACTTTTGCTGCATAAAAATGCTAAGTGTGTTAGGGAAAAAATGCTGTAATTTAATCATGCAGAGGCTGTGTCATGTAAGACTGAACAATGGTCTAGTTTGAATCTGGATAAACTACCTCTCCAGGTAGAGCATTCTTTACTACAGAAATGTCAGAAAGATATATTTACTATAAAATTGACTAATGGAGAAAGTGGAATATAAAATAAACAGCCTCCGTGTAGCTGTATTGGTGTAAAATTCTAATACAAACGGTCAAAAAGGAGACAAGCTTGATAGATGGTTGGAGCATTAGTCAAAAGTAAACTTTAATTCCTCATATTTTCTTTTTAATCAGGATAACGGCAGCATTGTGGATTGGAGGAAAGTCATTTTGTAGTGGTATGACCAAAAGAGTTTGTGATAGTATAATAATCTAATAAGGAATAAGATGGAAGGATCTTTGAAAAGACAGCTAGCTTCATGCCTAAGAATTAGATGCATACTAAAATGAATTGTATCTATGATGCAATGAGGTGTTCCAAACAAAAATGGGAAAATTAAATTGGAGGAGGAGGGCATTTTTTTTTCCTGAAATATGCCAGACTCAATTTAGTTTATGGCATGGTCTAATCAGAACAGTAAAATCCTCAAAATATTGTTTACACAGAATTTATCTGGGCTGGAGCCATATTGAATAAAATTGTTTTCTTTTTAACTTGTATAAACTAAAAATTAGCAAATTAAATTTTTGAAAATAAATGACAAAACAGAGAAGAATTGCTACTGAGTTTAAGAAACAGAATGCCATAAGTATCACCATCAAATCATAAACTCCTAGAAAAAGCACAGGTATAGCAAGGACTGGGTTGCTGCTGGTAAGATCCGAAGCATCGTTGTAATTTAGTGGAAAGTTATTGTCTCTTGATAGAAATCAGGCTGATGTCCCTAACTGGTACTTGTATAAATGAACCGATCTGATGTGCTCTGTAGGGAAAGTAACAGTTATTCATATTCAAAGCAGTATGTTGAAAATATAGCTTTATCTCTTTGTATGCTTTCTGTAACTTTTTACTAAGTGGATACATTTGCTTCATCTTCTAATTTTTACAACCTAATTACTATATAAGGCACCAAAAGAGCTCAGAATAGAAGATTCAGTCAACTGTAATTTTCTTGCTTAAACTGATCTCCAGTACCATAAGGGTGGGCCCACCATTCATTCCTGATCAGTTACTGTCCTTATAGTTGAAATTTGCATTTTGTGCTTGGGCATTCTCCAAAGGCTCTTTTTCCTTTAAAAATTACATATCTTCAAATATTAGTGCTCTAGCCCTTGGATCATGGGCATAATATGACCCCTGGGATCTCAGTTAATGTGAGAAGAGCCAGTCTTGAAAACCTCAGGAATCCTATGCAACCTGAACGTAAAGTTATTCCAAGAGTTAACTGTCACTAAAATATTCAACAACAAATACTTATTATCTGGATGAGGTTTTTCAAACACTTGGTTTTTTTCCAACCGAATTCTGTATCAGGCAGGGTTTAACTACAGAAGCAGAATCTATATCTGTATCATCTGTATCTATCTATACCTATGTTTGTATGTATCTGTATGATGTATATAAACATCGTGTATGGATATGTATTTAAAAATTTGTTTTTGTTTTTGTTACAGGGAACTGGCTTATGAATTCGTGGGTCTGGTGAAATGGATCTCTATAAGGCTGTTGTTTTTACCTCTGATGCTGGGGTTTGACATCCACAGCCTGGGCAGCTAGGAAGGGAAGGTCACAGCGGGCTGGACCCCACCGGATGAACTCAAACTGTGTTTGCTCCTGTTGCCTCTGACTTTACTGGTAAGTATGTCCTGCAGAAGCTGGGGCCCTTCATCAGAGAGTTAAACCCAGGCACCTGGCCTAGGAGTTAAAGAAGCTGAAGGAGGACCCAGGTAGATAATCAGTTGTGGGCCCGGATGCTGCTGCACGTCAACAAGGTGAGTCAGCAGACTGGCAACAATGTGTGTCAGCAGCAAAACGGCTGCATCACTCCCACTCTTCCTTTGTCCACCCAAACAGCTCAGCTGGAGAACAAGTAAGTCCCTTCATAAGGAGCTGAAAGAACAGAATGAAGAAACTGGTCCTAGAACAGACAAGGAGGAATGAGAGGTTCTTAGTATAAAGGAACGTAACGGTGTGTAGTTTATGTTTTTAACATAACATTTACTGACATATCACATTGGTGTACTTAGTATTCAGCTCACATCTCTTGCATAGCTTACGTGGCACGTTCCCCTTCATTTAGAGAATGCATTTTTGCTCATTATTGTTATACCTGTTGTTCTCCTTTGAATCTGACCTCGACATTTCATCAGTGGCTAAAGCATGTGAATTCCAGCACATTCCTATGTCCTTTGGATGAGTGGAGGATGAAATATTTGACAAAAATTACAACTCAGTAGTGGAAATAGATTAACCACTAATGAAAAATTTTCACAGTTGCCTTTTGTAGTATGACTTAAATTTAGTGGCTAGTATTCAGAGAAAAAAAGGAAGCAAATGGAATTATGAAAAGTGGATGGAATTGATTTTTTTAAGTATAAGGAATTGTGAGGAAAGACACAGCCATGCTGATGTAAATGCAGCTTCCAGTAAACCTCATTTCTCTTCGCCATAATTATGAAAATCCTCTTGAGCATTTCAGTCTGTTGTGAGCTGCCTTGCTGTTTTTCACAGCAGAGACAATTTCAGTTATCTTAGAAATCTGGAGCTGCCTGCAGCCTGATGCCCAGAAGACTTGGCTGGTACTGTGCTCGGGGTCAATTGTTGCTTAAACTACTTTTAGAGTCTATTCAACATGACAAGCAGATCAATCTTTTCAATTCAGAACTGATGAAATTCTACACTTTAGAAAGCATTGCCTAGAGAGTATGAATTCAGTAGATGTTTTTGAGGACCATTTGGCATTTCTTTTGGCTATTTTACTGGGGCTTCTCTAAATGCAGAACGCTAAGCCCATTTGGACCTTTTAAACAGGCTTAGTTCTCTCAATATATACTTATTGTTCCAGACTAGAAGGAATTAATCTTAGAACATCATCTTGTAGTATAACTAAGTATTGGTACTGAGTTTTTAAGTAGTTTCTGTAAAATAAGGAAATTACATCATGGTTGTATTGATACTTTCTTTTTTTTGCGGTACGCGGGCCCCTCACTGTTGTGGCCTCTCCCGTTGCGGAGCAAAGGCTCCGTACTTGCAGGCTCAGCGGCCATGGCTCACAGACCCAGCTGCTCCATGGCATGTGGGATCCTCCCGGACCGGGGCACGAACCCGCATCCCCTGCATCGGCAGGCGGACTTTCAACCACTGCGCCACCAGGGAAGCCCGAAACATTTTTTTAAACTTAAAAATCACATGCTGAGGTGTGCATAAATGAAAATGTTAGGGTAAAATGTACTATTTCTAGGCTATCACAAGAAGGATGGAAACACGCTATTTACCATTTAGACTTACATTACAATCAAAATGCTTTCATACTTGAATTGCAGCTAATTATACCCCAAAATAGGTTGGTATAAGGGCAAATGTATCTTAGACGGTAGAAGGCAAATAGGCAGCAGCTGGACAAATGACACCTGCAGTGTAATCAACCGTGATTGATATTATGTATAGTTAAAACAATGACTCATCCTACTTAACAAAAGAATTTGTGGAAATTTTTGGATTTTTTTGTTATACTTCCAGAAATTGTTTTTAATTGACTTTTTGATGGACTGACACAGAATAGCCTGGAAATTGGGCTATGATGCTGTGAAAAGGAGGTCCCTGAATCAGAGTTAGGAGATAGACTTAGGTAGGCAGTAAAGGGCATTGACTTGCCATGCTGGATGAAAGAATGGCCTTGGTGAAGAAACTTCCCTTTTCTATATTTAAAGGTAGCAGGGTTATGTTGTTGGGAAATATAAAATATTCCAGAAAAATTCCTTGCTGAGGTGATTGGTGCCTTCCAGCAGCCCATGCTAAAGTAAAGCTGAGTCCCTACGTAGTTGCTCTATTTGTCCAAATACTAAGTCTGTGATTCTGGCATTGATATTTCAGGTAAGCAGTAGTTGAATAAAACGACTGTGAGATAAGCAAAGAAAGATGGAAAACACCTTTGGCTGGGCCACCATTGTGGGCACGGCAGTGAATTTAGGGATACACAATTTGTAACTGGACTTGTGTTTTGAAACCTCTGGTTTTAACATCAGGTATCTTGATTGTGAAGCCCATCGAATATTTTAATGTTTTTGACAGAAGTGCTAGTGTTGTTTGCTCTGCATTGTATTTAATGTGTCATTAGGAAAGGTTTAAATTACGTGCCTGACATAACCGTCCTGCCTATGGAGAGATCAGCGATGCACTACAAACCTGGTTGATAGCAGGAGAGAATGCGCTGAACCATTTTTATACTCTGCATTTCGATTGGTTGATGATTTGGCTTCTCAGGATGCTGAGGCTGCAAAAGGAGTGAGGGGAATGAACCAGCCACTAAATTTTGAAACAACGAGGAGGTCAGAGAAGCCGGGGTTATTATCATCTCTCAGGGAGCACATAAAGCGTTAAACTTTTTCGGTCTGTTTTTTGCGACAGAGATTTTGACAAGAACATAAAATAAAAACCTCACAAATTCATGCTGCTGACAACGATTATAACACGACCAGGGAATGGTATAAATGTCAACATTTCTTGAATCAATTTGAAGATTGTGATCTGGCAGACCTCCACAGACACTGCAAATGCTGACAGTAGAATTTCTCCATTTATGATTGTAATACTGGAAGAGGTGAAGGGATTTCAATATCACACATGACAAAAAAGGATTTTAAACTCACCACCAAATTCTGAGGAGTAATAGATTTTCACGGAATTACAAGGCTTGTTTCTGAATCCTCTTGCAAAGTACGTGAAAGAAGGCCAGTAATTTCTACATCCTCATATAATAACATTTAGATTCAAATTAACCTCATGGTTTTCAGTGATTTAAAAATACTTTATTAAATCTTTCTGTAGCAGCTACATAAGTTATTTGAAATTTTTAGTTAGCCTCTCTTTACCAGTGGCCTTTTGTGGAGTCACTTTTAGCTAGAGAATAATGTCTTTTTGCAATATATCCACACCTTCTTTGGTTATTGCAACCAGATATACTCTTTTTAACCATGGGATGGAATCACCAGATTAGTAGAAGTCAGCATTTTGGGTTCAATTTGTACCAAGGGGAAATTAAATACAACTTTAAAAAAGCATGAAAAAGCAGAGAGTGCACATTATCCTACATATCTACGTCTTAAAATTTCTTAAAAGGAAAGGAACATAGTTAAACTACTCCTTCTTGATCCCAGAGTTTATTTGAAGCGTCCAAGGAGCCACTAGGTGTTGCTATAAGACAGCTTCCTATAGACAAGCCAGCAAACTGCTTCATGGTCTTAAAATTTCATCGGTCATTATAATTTCCTTAAAAATGCTAAGATTAAATCTGAGGCTTAGAAAATTACCTTTAAATATTACCATGATCATCTATTAATATATGTAGTGCACGCATACATACCCACCCCCTGAAATGCCTTGTAAATGAAAATCACATATATGTATAGGTAATACCAATGGTTGTATTCATTTAATACCGAAATAATCAGTTTAAGTGTGGCAAACACACTACCTTTTTCTGTTTACTTAAGCAGTCCCCAGCAGTTGATTTGGTTGACAGTTCTGAACTAAGGAATTGTTCTAGCATCAGGGAAATGGAATCTTTGTTTTAGCCCAGGCTTTTTACCTTATCAAGCTGCTTCCTCAAAAGGACTTTTGGGTCTGGGTAGTATGATATCCATTTTCTCTCCCTCTCTCCCTCCCTTCCTCTCAGCGTATAATCCAGTAACCCATCAGGTATTCTGTGACATTTGGCACACACAAGAAATGAGTTTTCTGGGTTCATTGCTGTTACTCCATAGTTGAAAACTACTCTATGTTCTAGCTTGGCAAATTTAGACTGATCATTACAAAAGCCTGGATGAGAATATTAGAAATCTTGCAATACAAAAATGGGGTGAACTAGAAGAACTTCAGGGAGGATACTAAATAATACCTGGTTTCTGCACAGGAATTTTTGTGGCTGTCCATTTTATAGGGC